>NC_069499.1:116437279-116692279 GCF_027579735.1 Bombina bombina | reverse complement strand
TCTAATAATGATTGGCTGGAGTCAGTTTATATAGATAATCTAGCATACTGCTAGACAAATGGCCTATGTTTGGATGTTCACGTAGTTAGGACGAATATGGACCCCTATGTTTTGAACTTTTGATTTTGCCCTTATTTGTGCCCTTATTTACATCATAAGGCCTTTATTAATATCATCCAGCCCCATCGATAATTGCATTTAGAACGACATGTTAGTGCTCTCCAATTTTTGTAACACAAATAATGGGTAAAGAATTGTATGTAATTGCACTGCCTGCACGTTTTCGTTATATTTTGTCACATTGTTTTTAATACACAGGTCTGCCGCACAGCGTCCGGTTGCCACTGCAACCTATGACATAGGCACGTACTTGCTGGACTTCCGGAACGCCACCGACAGTACCGCAAATGGGAGTTGGGTCTTGATAACTGAGGTAAGTTTGTCTAAAGCTCTGTAAATATTGTCTGAGGACGGGGGCAACCCCGAAACTTCACTTTCATTAATTGGTGTTTGATTTAAGACGTGGTGAGTGCTTTTTACTTCTTGGCTATATATATATATATATATATATATATATATATATATATATATATATATATATATATATATATATATATATATATACAGTATATCTGATAATGTTAATTTTAAACAGATATCTATACCTATATATCTATAGGAATAGATATATAGGTATAAGTATATTAAGATATATATTAATATATTTACAATAAAAATTCAAAAAAATCTGTATGTGAAGAATTTTGGAATGTGAAATATGTATAGTAAATATACAGTAAAAAACATAAATACACACAAATTTTACTTATATATATTTATATATGAATACATACACATATTTAGATATGTATATGTATGTATATATGCATTATAACCCTTTCCAGTCAGACACCTTTCATATACCATATACCTTTTAAACTTTTAAAAAAAAATTAATTAATATTTATATGAATAATTTTTATCAGATGGTGTTCATACAAGTATAACTGTAATTTTAAATCTATTTCTGTTGTGTAAAATGCAACTTTTTTTAATGCACTTACCTCTACGCAAGGTTTTCAGTAACACTAACCCTATGAGCGTAAAATGTGATTGTGCTTTTGTGATAGTGTTTATTTTCAACTTGTAATATGAGCGTTCTTTCTGTTGTGAGCAAAAACACGATATTGCTAGCACGAAACATTTAGCGCACCACATGTAATCTAGCCTTCTATTTCCTACAGCCCATGTCACCTTTTTCAAATATAAATTACCTCAGATTGGTCTATCAGCCACATACCCCATGACGTAAGTGTCTGTTATTTTTGCATATATTTTACTGGACTGCCAGTTAAATACTGGACAATTGGCAACTCACAATTTTGGCCGTAAAAGTGATTGGGGGGATTGTGAATATTTAGTATTGGGTATTTGTGATGGGGAAGGATTGTTTTGGGACCAGGTCAGCTATTAGATAGTAGTGGAACAGGGTTGCTGTTAGGCTAGTAGGGGGCCAGGTCAGTAATTTTGTTTATTTGCAGTGAGGAGGGTTGTGAAAAGGGTTTAATCATGATGTGGCCAGGTGTTGGCTTGGATTAATAATTTGCTAGGACAAGGTCACAGTTAGGATAAGTAATAATTTGGGGGTCAGTGCCAGAGGCATTTGGGGCTAAATGTAGTGAATTGGGGTTAACTTTAAGTTGTTATATTCTAAATCTTTAATTGTTACAACAAACAAAGTGGTCTGCTAGAGCATTGGGCCACTCAGAGTTTGTGCAGGTCTAGTAAAAGGACTGACCTTAGATGATGGACAGCAATAGACCAATAGCAAGTCTCATATGGTATATATATATATATATATACATATATATATATATATATATATATATATATATATAAAACAGGAACAAAAATGATGCACTTTCAGGATTTTCACACCACAGTGTCAACTTTATTGGATGATGTTTCAGAGACAAGTTGTCGCTTTAATCAGATCAAAAGTGTAAATGATACAAATATCGCAAAATATATAGTGTCTCACAATCAGTGCTTAAACACAAACATACCTTTCTCCGCTTCACAAATTGCGCCAAACATCACAGTGGAACGCATCAGTGCGTTCCAGCACTATGGTGAACCGGAAGTCCCTTCTGAGGTCACATCCGGTTACATTGTTATCAATATATGATTCGTGTACAAAGTTTATAAACCCCACAACACACTTGTGCAAATAGGCTATTTAGTGGTACACTCATCACCCCTTCTAGGTGCTTCCAAATATGTTACTCTTAAAGCCCTGAGGCTAATATATATAAAAAAAAAAAAAACAACAGGTTGCCATGGTAACCAGTCAACACTTGTCTAACATACTCATATGTGTAGTCTGAGTCACACTTTCTGGATTTAATATATACATCCTCTGTGTTCATCACACAATTCATCACTCATCCTGAAAGACAGCAGTATTACCAAGCCCCTTATTGCAGGCTGGATAACTACACCCTATCCCAGTGCATTATATCCTAGTGTCATAATAAATGTGACACACATCCCCATTTAATTCATAGGGTGATATTACATCATACATATTTAAACAAAAAATAAAATCAAGATTGTACAAAGCCCTGAATGGATATTAGATTCTGCATATCCAAGTATGCCAATCAGATTAATGTTACATATGGGATGGAACCCATCCCATGTTGACTCAAAAAATACTGTCTTTGTTGTTAAATCCAACATAAACAAAATGCCATACCACACACATTGTGGACCATTAAATTATAGTACACCATTGGTATATACCTCCCCAGATCTAAAAAACGTGGCTGTCTCTGATAGAAGAGTAGAACTCTTATTTTAGTAGATCAAATAAAGTTGACACTATGGTGTGAAAATCCTGAGAGTGCATCATTTTTGTTCCTGCTACATGATAGCGTTGCTGCACCCAGCTGGCTGACCCAGGAGGGAGGATTCATTTTCTACAGCTAGTATATATATATATCTATGTTTTGGTGCAAGACGATATGTTTCAGTGTTTCCTTGAGCTGCACAACCCTCTTCATACCTAGTGAAGAACAAAGCATCTTAGGATGTTCACTTCTGCCTTATGAACTGCTCTACAACAAAAAGACTGAAGCATAAAAGCAAAGAGTGTTGAATTTTAATAAAAATCAGTAGCTTAAAGCCAATAATAATAAAAATAATTTGTCTTATGCAGCTTCAATTACAATTTCAATAAAGAATATTTTATGCATTATTTGTCTTTACTGTCATTAATCAATGATATGTTAGGTTGTGATAGATCTTGACTTGAGTATAAGAACATTCCCAAGCCTGCTTGGTAAATTGTCCATAATCCCTTATACTGATATTAGATGGTATTTAATCTCACATAAAGAAGCAGATATTTATCATATAATTCTACATGAAGAGAAGTTATATAGGCTGTGACCATGCTAATGAGAAGATATTACTAGTGATTAATAACTGTCCAAAGGTATAACCCGACGGGGGACTGCAAATATAGCTAGGAAGTGACCTGGATTACACCTGTTCTCTCATTATCATTTGCTGTTAGAGTTAATAACTATTAGTGACAGTGTGAAATTAAAGGGACAATATACACCTTGTATTTACAAGACATCTATGTTGTGTTGCTCTAGAATAATATATAAGCCTAATGTCTAAATGTTTTTTTAAATAAATAAATCTTTTTTACAGCAATTGTTTATCAATAGCAAAACTCCACTATTAGCCTAATTTGGAGGATCCAATGTGGGTTTTAGACTGCAGACAACAAGGCTAGACATGGTAAAATATTATTGTAAAGTAATTTATTTTGCCGTTGTTAACAGCTAAAGCTAATTAGGGAAATATATAAACAGGGTTAGCCTTGAGAAATGGGCACATTTTAAGAGCTGAGAATCAGAAAATATTCAGTCTCTAGAGCTAAATTACATGAAAAGGTGGCAAAATAAGTACTGAAAATAGTTGTATCGTTACATTTAAAGGGACAGTCTAGGCCAAAAAATCCTTTCATGATTCAGATAGAGCATGTCAGTTTAAACAATTTTCCAATTTACTTTTATCACCAATTTTGCTTTGTTATCTTGGTATTCTTAGTTGAAAGCTAACCTAGGAGGTTCATATTTCTTAGACCTTGAAGGCCACCTCTTTTCAGAATGCATTTTCACAGTTATTCACCACTAGAGGGTGTTAGTTCATGTATTTCACATAGATAACACTGTGCTTGTGCACATGAAGTTATCTGGGAGCAGGCACTGATTGGCTAAACTGCAAGTCTGTCAAAATATCTGAAATAAAGGGGCAGTTTGCAGAGGCTTAGATACAAGATAATCACAGTGTCCCTTTAAGTAAACATTTCATATAAAAATATCAAGGTGATTATTGTCCCATTTTAAAGTGGCTCCAATTTTATCTTAGAACAAGCAAAAATTTGCTAATTAGTGATTAACCAGTCGCATTGATTTTGGGTGAACAGTTTAAAGAATACACTTTATTTTAATTTATCATTCCAAACAAATCCATTCTACACGCTCAGTGAACTGGAAGTGCATACTGCAGACTTCACAAATCTACCCCTGACATATATCTGTTCCTAAATAGAAAATAAGTCCAGCACAAGTGACACTCTGGGTGTATATTCACAGGAACCATTGCCCAGGTACCTTATATGTAGAATCACAAATCGATGAGGCAGCACTCCAAGAAATGAAGAGTATTATAGATTTATTAGTGCAAACAGTCCATTAAAATTGTGATGTTTCAGGATCACTCTCTTAGTCATGCTAATTATACACTTAGTATCATGCACATATAAATACAGACCTCTGGAGGGCATTCAACTTCAATTATTTAACCCCTTCCAAGATTATTTATAACTGTACCCCCTAGTGGTCAATATACACATTTTTATACCAGTATTATGCATCTACTTTTACTTTAAAACATTTTTATTTATTTAAAAAAAAGATCTTAAACAAATGAGAACATCATAGAAACACAGACATATATATGTCTCTGTTCATCCCTTGAGGTTCCATTGTGTCAATCTCAAATATCCAGTATGCCTCATGTTGAGTTAGATTCATTGGAACCCAAGGGAAGTAACAGAGACATGGATATGTCTGTGTTTCTATGATGTTTTTATTTGTTGAAGATCTTTTTTTTAAATAAATAAATAAATAAAACTAAAAATGTTTTAATATAAAAGATGATGTATAATAATGGTATAAAAATTTGTAATTGACCACTAGGGGGTGCAGTCTTCAAAATGGATTGAATCCCATGAAGGGGTTATATTATTGGAGTGCTGACCTCCGGTGGTCTGTATTTATATGTGCATGACACTAAGGGCTAGATTACAAGTTGAGCGCAAACTATTGCTTCAACTCAATACCAGCTCAACACGAAGCATGCAAAAAGTTTACTTCTAGCGCAATTAACACTATAGCAAAAACGCTAAATAGTGCCCACAGTTATTTGCGAGCAACAGAGCAATACTAAAATGTTATTACAATAATTTTTTTTGTGTTGCTATAAAGTGACATATCAGCCAATTTTTCATGTTTTAAAAAGAAAAAATAACATCCTTTTTACTCCAATTATTGTTTAATAGTCAAACTCCACTCATAATTTGCCTTACTTGGATGATCCAATCTGAGCTTTACTATGCATGGTTATAAAGCTAGTATGGAATGAAGCATTTTGCAATCTGTTATCTGATAAAGCCCACTAGGTACAGATATGTAGCAGGGCTAGCCTTGACAAATCTGCAGGGTTCATTTCAAGTTCTGAGAATTAGAGTTTGCTCAAGTTTCAGAGCTGAATTACATGAAAAGGGGACAAAATAAATAATGAAACAATATTGTAAAGTGGATTCATTATACATAAATAAAAGTTTTATATACAGATCTCAAGTGTATTATGTTCCTTTAACATCCCACTCTTTATTCAGACCCATAGGGTGTGTCAGTATTTGCTGACTTCTCCTTATAGGTCTCAATATTTGCTGAATTAAACTGTGTCAGAAGTGGATCCAGTAGTGACTGAAAGTGTCGCATCACAGTGAGATCTGTGTTACATTGGGTTGGTGGGGGGGGGGAGATCTTTCCCCCAGGGAGGCTTCACTGCATTGGAAGACCAGCCTGCAGCGCTGTCCAGTGTTCAGTCCATTTATGTTTTACAGAACTGAAAATGTCAAAACATTATGCTGCCTTAAAAGAGTAGATAGTATGGTAAATTGTACAACTGTATATAACATAAAGGGACAAATGATAACAAATTCATAAACCAAAATAAATCTTGTAAAATCAGAAGTATATATTTTAATACAGTATCTGTGAATAACTGCAGATCTAAAAAAAAAAAAGTATAATTTTAGAACTTACAGCTTTGCAGATTTGTCAAACCCTGATAAAAATATAATAAAAACAACTTGTTACCAAAAAAAACTCAAGCAGATAAATACATATAAGAATGTATTTTTTCTAATTACATTGGTTGATATTTTATTTTCATTTGATTCCTAATAAGACTTTTTTTTTGCTGTAAAGGTGTAAAAGGCATTATGATAAATTCTTTCCCTAGAAAATACTCTTTTCAGATAGGACATGTATTGATCAACTTAATATGATTTTAAGACAAAGTGATAATCAATACATTTTAAACATATATTAACTCAGTCATGATTGATGTAACTATTTAATAATCAATTGATTTGTGAAGGCTATGTTTATGTGCGGTATATCTATAAAGCAAAAAGTAATTTAAAGCAAATAGGGTCTTCAAAATAACACTGTATTAGCATTTAACTGCAACTACTGTAAGTAAAGATGCAGTATAAACATTATTGCAATTGAAGATGAATTAGAATGTAAACAATATTTGGCTTTCAAGTTAAAGAGGTTACAATAACAATGTTTACCATTTAAAGGGATATACCAGCACAGAAACAAAATGCTTACATCACTGCAAAGGGGGTTAAAGAAATAGTATATTAAATTCAAGAAATGTATTGTATGTCATGTATTTAAAATAACACTATTTAATCTTTTTCCCATAATTTAAAGGGATAGTGTACTGTAAAATTTGTTTCCCTATAATGGTCTAGATTGCAATTGGAACGTAAAAATATTAGCGCTACTGTGCGCTAACAGTGCTTTTATTTTTAGTTTAAAGTAATGCATTTGAATATATTATACATGTGATTTTTATGCATCTATTCAAGAATTAACAATTTACACTTCAGGGGCTCCATGTACTAAGCAGTCAGCGAGCTACCCGCAACAAATCTCGCGTCAAAACTCGCAAACTGATATGTACAAAGTCGTCAACTATGTTCAAACTCGCATCTTTAAAATTGCGAGCGTACTTATCCGCCAAACCTCGCTACGTCTCCATTTTTCACTGTAATTAGACACATTTGACCACCAACTCGCCAAAAACGAATGTACTAAAAAATCTATTTGTCCGCTCGCTACAATTTCCGCTCCCACCTCGTTATTTTTGCCTCGCCACCTTTTAGGTGGCGGGCAAGGTACAAAACAATAGGAAAGTCAATCTAGACGCCAGTCTAGACATATATAAAAGGCAGTAATATCAGCATTGTACAGCATAACTGGCGTCTAATTTGTCTCTCATTTCCATGAACATAAATTGCGCCAAATTTGTCGACTGTAATTAAAGAGTAATCTATATTTTAAATTTGTATTGTATAGTTGTCAATCTTTATAATTATTTTTATATTAATATTTATATATTATCAGATCCAGATGAAGCCATATCCAAATTGTAAATAAATATTACAAAAATATTTGTTATCACTCTGTTATCTGTTATCGCTCTGTTAACACTCTTCAAAAAATTTTGAACAATAATAAAGTTGTTTAGATAAGTTGAACTTTTATAGGAGCAAAATTCTATTCCCGCGACTACTATGATGTTCGTGACACCTTGCATGTCACGTGTTAATAATTGGCCAGACAATTCAACTGAAAGTTAAGTACATCAGCTTAGTCGCGGCGAGCGAGGCGTCAAATTTATCAATAATCCGCCACTGCTCGCGGCGGGCTAGACTTGTCTATTTATTGGGGGATTATTAGTACATAGTGACAGCGGACACCATTTCGCCCCCGCGGCGAGTAACGGCGAGTTTATCCGCGTCTAAAATGACGGATGAATTGACGGCTTAGTACATGGAGCCCCAGGTCTCAAAAAGCACTACTATTTGGTGCTGATCTTAAGTGCAATACTTAGCTGGAATTAATAAAAACACTGTGCTAAAAAAGTCTGAGTAAAGTAAATGCATTTGTAAGAAAACACATATGTAAAACAATGATACTTAAAATAAAACTTATAAATTGCAATCATTGATATCAAACTGATACTATATTGTATTTAATAAGAAGCCAGAGTGAATCTGTGGAGCAGTGACTGTCGCTTTGGGAGTTGGATTTAAGTGAACCCACATTGCTAATAGCCTCTGGCATCTGTTCACTGTAACCATTGAGCCCCTTCATCAAGGTCACATGATAAGTCACGTGAGTGGGAGTCCTTGGCGTTCTTTCCATAATCAATATTTTGGAGCTGCGACTAACTTGAAAGGTTCTCCATGGCTTGAGAATGAATCCGAATTAATCCAGGGTGATTTCCATCTGCCAACTTTGCAGAGAGGGTTTATGAAGCAGTGGTTTAAACCGCTGCTTCATAAATATCAGTTGCAGGATCAAATGAGCGTGCTTGCAACTGATCGGGGCATTCGCCTCATAATAAATCTTGACACTTTATCAGTTTGATATCAATGATTGTAATCTTTTAGTTTCATTGTTACATTGTTTTACATGTGTTTTTTTTTTAAATAAATATACATTTTCCTTCCTAATGCATCATGTGATAGCTATAAACCAATCACAAAATGCATATATTCATGCTCAGTAGGAGTTGGTGCCTCAGTCAGCGTGCATAGAAAATAATTGTGCACATTTAGTAAATAGAAGTGAAATGGAAAGTTGTTTAAAATTGTGTGCTCTGTCTGAATCATAAAAGTTTAATTGTGACTTGACTGTCCCTTTAAATAATACTTTTCTACTGAATTAAATTTAACTAAGTCCTTTGCGTCCAACATTTCCTGCCATCTCACAAACAGGCTTCACAACATCTTCCTACAAATCTGTTGAACACGTTTGCACATTATAAATAAAGAGACATAATCAGTAAAATTAGCAAACTAGTATGAAAACTGGGCTTGTTCTCAATATCACATTTTTAAGTATAATATAATTGTCTGGAGCAACATGCCAGTCGATTAAATGACTAAGCCATGTGTTGCAGCGTAATCTGAGGATATGGCAGCATGTTCTGTAGTCTGACATACTTATATCAAAGTGTGGGTCTTTGTGAGGTGAGACGTTGATAAAGAGGTCCTTTGAGCAATATCTTAAAGTTAAACTTATTAGACCGTATTGTCTTTCTCTTTCCCTGTGTTTGTTTTGGCAACAGTATGTGCTTCAGAGACAAGAAAATTGTAAATCACCCTAAAAAGACAGACCTATGCCATGCCAAAAGTTCTACCTATAGTAGCCGCCAGATCCGAACATTCCTAGGCCATAGAGATCATAGATACTTCCCAGCAATTGATGGGCCAAGCCCTTGTACAAAGACCATCATGAACAAGATTAAACAATGTAGCTTTGTATTGTTAACATCTGATTAAATAAGAAATGTAGGACTAGACTGCACAGCCCATTTCCTCTTCTTGTTCTAAAAAATCTGAAAACAGATACGGCTGAACAAGTGCTCTGTGTGTGCCATGTTCGCAGTGTCAAAACAAAGCAATTTAAATGATGTATTAATATCTTTCTGTTTTACTTATGGTTATAAGCACTAATTGTTAGTTAAGTTAAAGGGACATCATTACCAACATTTACTGCATGCTTTTTTTTTTCCTTTTATTTAGACGTTGCAGTGTTTTGTTAAAATGAGAAATAGTGTTAACAGTCATTAATTTTTTTGTATTTCCTAGGTTACAAATTGTATTGTTTTACTGTATATAATTAAACTAGTCAAAGGCCTAGATTCATAGATGTCAATGAGATTGCCGAGAGGCCTGATTATAAAGACAAGATCATTGGGCGATGCTTTACCTATCTTTTCCATGATTTCGCACATTCAAATGAGAACCTCTGGAAAACACACACACAACAATTGTTACAACAGCAACTCATAGGAATATGCTTACAAATCGGCTGTAAAACACTTCTTGATATGGGGAAGTAATCTGACTATATCAAGAACAAAACGTGTTTTCAGTGGCTGGTAGTTACTGTTCCGCGAGTTCTAAAGATCTGGTCAGGATTCTTCACCTATACCCCAGCCCAGCATGTAGATTTCATAAAGACGCTATTGTCTCAGTTAAAGGGACATAATACCCATATGCTAAATCACTTAAAAGTGATGCAGCATAATAAAAAAAGCTGACATGAAAAAAACTTAGATATTTTACCTCACAATATCTTCAGCTCACCAGAGTAAGTGCTATATGAACAATTATATTTCAGCTGTTGTCCTGCTGCAAGCGTAAGAAGCAGGCCATGCTTTGCTTTGCTGTGATCTCATGAGATTTCACTGAAATCTTGTTAGATTTCATAGTAAACTTCCTTAAACTAAATAGGGAAATAACATGACTGTGCCTGCAAATGCTAGATGCACGCTCCCTTTTAAGTCCTAGAACTAGCATCCTGATTGGCTACTTAAAGTCCCTCTACAATGGGATGTGGCTACTGAGGAAATTTTAAGGTGAAATATCTTCCTTTTTTAAGTAGAGATGTCAGACATCCCAACTCTCCCTGAAGTTCAGGGAGTCTCCCTGATTGTAATAGCGACTCCCTGATGCCAGCAAATGGAATGCAATCTCCCTGAAACTCCAAGCACCATGATCCAATGTGGCCCAAATCCGGAAATGTGTTTCTTTAAGGAATGCCTTTAGTTGCTGGGACATTATAGAACCCTTAAAACATGCATCAGTAACCAAAAAGCCCCCACTGATTCTAATAAAATAAAACACAAATACTACCTTTTTTACTGCACGTAATTAAACTTCGTATTCTAAAATATTTAAGCGTTCAACAAAAAGCGTGCAATCACAGGTTTGTTGTATGTGGTTGTGCAATAAAGCTTCTTTTTAAAATGTTACTTTAGTGGGAAGCTACTTTAATGATAAGTCCCTATCTTATTTATGGTTTCAAGGTGTCCAATATATAACTGGGAGGGGGGGTGGCGGCGCAGTAGCGGGTGAAGCCACCTACCTGAAATTAGTTTTTGCAGGTTGGGATGTCTGAGATGTTCAGGTGATATGCTGCATTATATTAAAATGCTTCAACATTTGGGTATGGTGTCCCTTTAAGTATCTTGTCTCACAGTTGTGTCTAACTATTTTAAACTTTTTTTTATATTTTTACTTTATTTGTTTTTAACTGTTTCAAGTATTCTTTTTTTTATATATGTTAGAGTGACCTATTTTACAGAGGAAAGTTTAGTTTTTTTTTTACATTTGTTTGTTCTCTAACTTTTTGAAGGCATTTTTATGCTGGTATCATTCATGTGCTGAGAAGTTTGACAATTACCAGGTAGATATAGTTCCATTGTATATAATTTAACATAACTCACATAAAGGGCAAGACTACAAGTGGAGCACTAAATTATCACGTGCCAGGAAACGGGCAGCGGATCGTTATTGCTACCGTGGTAGCAATTAGCGCTTATAAAATTAACCAGAGATAACATCTCTGGTTCATTTTATAAATGTGCCCCAAATGCCCCCAAAATCAAGTGTTAGTTTACTCTAAAAAAAAAAAGTCCCTTTACAATGCATTCTATGGGAACTGTGTGTTCCCAGTAATAATATATCTAGGAGTAGAACAGAAGAGGGCACCACAATAGTGCACAATCAGTGATATTTGGTCTCCAAACACGCAGTACAAGTTATACTTACAATATATAAAGCACTTGATAAATGCCACAAACGCCTGATGGACCATTAGTAGCTGTCCAGATAGCTAACATCTCGATGTTGTTGTGCACTAACCCAATCGTAGGAAGACTCCTGTAGGGTCTATGGATAACACAAGTATGTCCAATGCTCCAGACTCTGATGGCTTAGTATAGGTTCCACCTGAGTGTGCCGAGAAATGGCATATGTAGAGGGGGAAAGCTAAACACTGCTAGCCAAATCAGGATCCAAAGTAGATAATAAAAGTCGGGATCCAGGGGTCTAAAAACAATATAGACTATTATTAAAATGTGCAAAACACACAACGCGTTTTCGTTTTGACCGCTTCATCAATTTGAATTTTATTTCATATATCAAAACAGGCGCATCTAACATTGTTTTATTCAATACCTTTGTATAATATATTTATATGCTTATATACATATATAGTTATGCGTAAGCCAGTTCTCAGTAAATCACCCCCATTTACATCTGATGTACATCCGTTGGATTTTAAAGATATGGAATAAAGAATCTTTGTTTTTATATATTTGGATCGCCTACCTTCTTTGTGAATTTCAATATATGTATATACACATATTAAAAAATAAATATATATGTATATAAACATATGCATATATATTTACACTTTGCTGCCATCGCGGCACTACTTAACACCTTTGCTGCGTGAGGTTCTCATGCCGTGTCTCACAGAATTCGAACGAGGTTCCCAAAAGAGCCTATGGAAGCCCGCTCTCATGAGCGCAATGCTTCCCAGCAAGTCAAACAGCGTATTAGGCTTGTGCAGCAAAGAAATTTTCATTTAATCTGAAATCTTCATAACAAATAGTCAGGGAAAGCAGTTTCCCCGAATATTTAGTAGCTGCACTATTTGATTATAGTTAAACATGTGCATTAATTTTTTTGCAAAAACAAATGTAAATGTTCAAAATGCAGGTGAAAAGTTCATCTCTAGCTAGAATACTTACCTTAACATGCTCTGGAGTGCGCGTAACCTGACCCTCTTCTTGCTAGTGCCCAGGCCGCACTAACAGCAGGATTAACACTCTCGGTTTCCAGGACCTGCAATAACTTAAGATATGTTAGCGCAAATAGGGTTCGGGCAAGAAGAGGATCAGGTTAGTGTGTTCTCCAGACCATGCTAAGGTAAGTATTAACACCATAAAAATTTAAATGAAAGAATGATTTTCTTAAATTTTCTTAGATGAATTAATTCGGATATTTGTTTTGTTAAAATTAAACATATATCGGACTTTCATCACAAATGTACAATTATGTAGAAAGGAATCCACATCTCTACCCTGCACATAAAATTAAAAAAGAAATCTACTTAATTTACTAAAACAACTTCATTAGGCAGATAATTTCATATCCTTATTGTTCTTACTGTAAAGAACCCCTTACGCTAATGTAGGTGAAATCTCTGTTTATCAAAATTCAGTGGATGACCTCTTCTCTTTTGTATTGACGTATGGAAAAACAGGTCAGCTGATAATTGCTTATATGGGCCCTGTATGTATTTGTATAATGTAAACATTTCCCCTCTGAGATGCCTCTTTACCATTATAAATAATTGAAACCTTTCCAGCCTTTCTTCATAATGCAAATTTTCCATTTACTTTTTGGTCACCCTCCAGTTCTATAATGTCCTTCTTGAAAACGATTGGTCAACTGCACTGCGTGTTCAAGGGGGTGTCTTACCATTGATTTATAAAGAGACAAAATTATATTTTTTGCCCATGATTTTATACCCTTTTTTTATACAGAACAGTACATTACTATTGACTGATATTGCATCTTGTTGCTAAGTCTGTTATTTACACAATCTTCTTCTCCATTAATGATAACCCTAACTCAATTCAATTTGGAGTATAAATTGCATATTTATTTTTGCTGCCACAATGTATCAATTTGCATATGTCTAAACCGTCAAGTCCCCAATTTATAGAACCATTCTGTTCAGTTTTCGAATCATCTGCAATCAGTGACTTTTAATGCCCCTTTCAAGATAATTAATAAACAGATTAAAGGGATGTGGACCAAGGACAAAACCCAGTTGTACTCTACTTACAACATTTTTTCAACTTGAAAATTTTCCATTAACAACTGTCTGCACTCTATCTTTAAGAAAGTCCTTCAATCTAATTACAAGGATTTTCCTTTAAACTAATCTCTCTCAACTTGTACAAAAATCTTCTCTATGGAAATGGATGAAATGTTTAAGCAGTCTAAAAAGATGACATCCTCTGCAACACCCTGATCTGTACATTTACTAACTCCCTCATAGAATGCAATTACATTTTACATGAGCTGTTCTTTATAAAACCATGTTGGCTCCTACTAATAATATTGCTCAAATATTATTTCATATTATGATCCCTTAATAATCTTTCAAACAATTTTCCCAATACAGATGTCAACCTCTGTAATTTCCTATGTGATCTTTTGGTCCCTTTTTCAATATGGGCACCTTATCTACTTTGCTCCACTCTTTTGGTACAACCCTAAAATAGAAAGAATCTTCATTGATTAAAAACAATGGCGTGATTACTAGACTAAGCTCCCTGCGTACCCATGGGTGTATACCATCTGTACCTGGTGATTTTTCTAAAGTAACTTTATTTCATTATTTAAGCACTTTAACCTGTGTCAGCCAACAGCCAATCATACGGTTTTTGTAAGGTCTTTATAATACTGTTCTGTAAATCTACAGTTCTTTCTTGCTATATAAGGAAGAACAAAATAAGTCTTAAACTTCTGCTTCATACTGATCCTTACTAACTAAACTTTCATTTCTGATTTAGGCCAACATGGATAGTGGTTTGTAGAAATGTGCATTTGGCATGTCACGGATGCAAATTCATGAAGAAGATTTGGTATTTGTTTTGTTTTAATGAAAAGAACATCCAAGTGAATGCACTAATTAATTTATAAAATAACGAATATATGATAATAAAATTCAGTAGTGTAGTGTATAAACTCATTATCCTTAAAATGAAGTTTAATACTTACCTATAGCGTGCTGGGAAGCTGTGCTAATCCAACCTTCTTAACAGAGTCCCGGGCCAGGTTAATCAGAGGATTAGTGTGGTGGAACACAGAGCTACAGGCCAGCAGTGGAACAAATAATTAACATTAACCAAGATTATAAATTATGCGCTAAACCCGGTGCGTAAATAACGCTAAAAATTTAGTGGTGTCGCACTTTTCATAGCACTGCCATTACAAGTTACAGAAAAACCTTCTTGTATTGTGCGATATGGTGCATTAAGCTCCATACCGCACAAAAGTCAAGTCCTCCTAACTTGACGTGCTCATGCACATTTTCCCCCATAGATACCAATGGAGAAAAAGTGTTAGAAAAAAACTAACACCTGCGATTGCGGAATGGCGATCGCTATAACGCAATCCCCATTGATGTCTATGGGGAAAAGAAAGCTATGTAAAAACCTAACACCCTAACAAAAACCCTTAGTCTAAATACCCCTAATCTGCCGCCCTCCCCCGACATCGCTGACACTAAATAAAGTTATTAACCCCTAAACCACCATCCCCCAACATCGCCGACACAAAATTAACTTATTAACCCTTAAACTGCCAACCCCCCACATCGCAACTACTATAATAAACTTATTAAATAAAATATAAAAAGACAGAGAAGGCGCCACATAGCATAATTCTGTGTGGTATGTCAGAATAAAAGTTAAAACTCTGTTACACTCACGTTTTGTGAAGCACCAAGATGTAGTGCAAGCTGGGCAGACCGGAACCTTAGAGTTGTCCGGTATAACTCTCCTCTCAAGCTCAGAATCCCAGCAACCAGTTTCCAATCACTAAATATGCGTAATACTTGTAGGTCAAACTCACTGTTTCACCTCCAGTAATTAGAGGGTTAAACAGGCAGGGGAATCCAAAAGAGGCAAAGTAGCAAGTTGTATATATAAAAAAAAATGTATTTAACACATTAAAAACACAGCAACGCGTTTCTCAGTAACCAGTAGTGTTTCCTCAGCCTGAGGAAACAGTACTGGTTACTGAGAAACGCGTTGCTCTGTTTTTAATGTGTTAAATAAAACACTTTTTATATATACAACTTGCTACTTTGCCTCTTTTGGATTCCCCTGCCTGTTTAACCCTCTAATTACTGGAGGTGAAACAGTGAATTTGACCTACAAGTATCACGCATATTTAGTGATTGGAAACTGGTTCCTGGGATTCTGAGCTTGAGAGGAGAGTTATACCGGACAACTCTAAGGTTCCGGTCTGCCCAGCTTGCACTACATCTTGGTGCTTCACAAAACGTGAGTGTATCAGAGTTTCAACTTTTATTCTGACATACCACACAGAATTATGCTATGTGGCGCCTTCTCTGTCTTTTTATAGAATAACTCGTTGTGGATGGTCTTATACCTCGAGGAGAGATGCCTTATTTCTTTCTAGCAAGATACTGGATACTCATTGGACTTATTAAGTTCTGTGGGACAATCTCGTTATATATAGGTTTGGATTATCTGGATTTCCTGTATGCAATCCTCCTATTGGTGACATTTCGCTATAGTTTTTAATATATATATATATATATATATATATATATGTTCATAATTCCTGTTGTGTTAGTGCACAAGCGATAAGTGTTAGGTTTTGTCTCTTGCACTCTCCATTGAAGTTTATGGGGAGAATGAGTTAACACAGTCACGATATTCAAAGTCCTTTGGTTAGTATGCATCAGGTATCACTTGCAAGCAATTTTTTTTACTTTCACCCCCAAAAAACTTACTGATATAGCAGCTTACACTTGAGTTGGAGTGCTAATTACCACTCTACTTGTAATCTGGAACTGTGTTAGTACAAATATTGGAATAATTACAGAGAGAGAGAGGGTAAATTGTGCAGCATAGGTTTTAAACTGACACCTATATCCTATATGTTTTCTCAGAAATAAAAATAGCAAGCAAAGGTTTTTATTTTATCAATGTTATCGGAAAAAATGCACCATCATAACTCTCTTGGAAATCTGCTAATGTCTCACCACCTTTATAAAGATATATTACAGATATTAGCTAGAAATATTGTAAAATTATCAGATTATTAACATTTGTAAGCTATATCTTCTTATAAGTATTCCATGCACCTATTATGTTCACATGAGAGGATGTTTAATGTTATATAATATTATAGTGTTTACTTATAGGTTGTCTATTACCTGATGGTTTATTTATGTCTGGAGTTGGAGTTAGACAAATCATGACCAGGGTGAGAGTTTAATGTTTTGACAACTGCCAGACAAACATCTCAGGAACAGTCATAGAAGTTAAAATGTAAAAAGGTTGAAAGTAGAAAGTTTCTTGCTGACTTAAAATGTCACAGACGTTACCTTTATATAGCATAAACAAGGGTGATAAACACACTTATATATATTTGTTTTTGTCCAAAGCTTGTCAATCATAATTATCCCACCTCTGCCAAATTATTTATTTATATTTATTAAATTCTGGTTGCACAAGCAGCGCTATTATGGATTATTCACCAAATATTTTTTAGAATTTGTAAGATAAATCACCTAGATCTTAGGTTTATAATTTATGTGAGGTCATAATTATCTAAATATGCACAGGTCCAGATTAGAGAGTTCCAAATGCCATTTCACCACTAGATTGCAAATTTGCAAATGGAATTTTGAGGGTGGGAAACTCAGTATACCAAAATCTGGTACCCATGGCATCCCATATTTAGTGTTAGGGTTGGGCTAGTGTTAGGGTCAGGATTAGGGTTAGTGTTAGAGTTATTATTAAGAATTAGGTCTAGGGTTAGACATTGTGCACAGGTAATGGCTAGTGTTCGAGTTACAGTTATCTTTAGGGCTAGGATTAGATATACGGTCAGGATTAGGGCTAGTGTTAGGGTTAGGATAAAGTTTAGACTTAAGGCTAGTTTTAAAGTTAAGTATAAAGGTTAGAGTTAGGGTAAGGATTAGGGCTAGTAATAGATAGGATCAGAATTAGAACTAGATTTAGATTTAGGGTCAGCAATAGGGTTAGGGTTAGATTTAGGTTCAGGATTGGGGCTAGGGCTAGATTTAGAATCAAAATTAGGGCTAGGGGTATGGTTAGTGTGAAGTTTAGGTCTAGTGTTAGAGTCAGGATTAGGATTAGGGCTAGTGGTAGTTAGGATTAGGGTTGGGGTAAAAGCTAGGGTCAGGATTAAGGCTAAAATTATAGTAAGGGTCAGGATTATGACTAGGGTTAGATTTTTTGTCAGGATTATGGTTAGAGTTAGGGTCAGGATTATGGCTAGTGTTAGAGTAATGGTCATTATAAGGGCTAGAGTAAGAGTTAGGGTCAGGATTAAGGGCTAGGGTTAGAGTTAGGGTTAGTATTAGGGATAGATTTACATTTAGGTTCAGGATGAAGGATAGTCTTAGAGTTAGGGGCAAGATTAAGGCTATTGTTAAAGTTAGGTTTAGGATTAGGGCTAGTATTATAGTTAGGATTAGGACTAGTGAAAAGGTTAGAGTCACGATTAGGGTTATAGCTAGAGTTGGGGTCAGGATTAAGGCTAAAATTATAGTTAGGGTCAGGATTATGGCTAGGGTTGGAGTTATGGTCAGGGTGAGGGCTAGGATTAAAGTTAGGACATGATTAAGTGTTAGAGTAATAGTCAGGATTAGGACTAGAGTTAGATTTAGGGTCAGGATTAGGGCTAGGGTTAGAGTTAGGGTCAGGATTAGGGCTAGTGTTAGAATTATGGCCAGGATTAAGGCTAGGGTTAGAGTTAGGGTCAGGATTAGGGCTAAAGTAAGTGTCAGGGTTAGGGCTAGGGTTAGAGTTAGGGTCAGTATTAATTTTTAAATTAGAGTTAGGGTCAGGATTAGGGCTAGGGTTAGAGTTAGGGTCAGGATTAGGGCTAGAGTTTGAGTTAGGGTTAGGATTAGGGCTAGGGTTAGAGTTATTGTTGGGTTTAGGGCTAGGTTTAGAGTAAGGATTAGTGTTAGAGTTTTGGATAAAATTAGGGCAGGTTTGGAGTTAGGGTTAGGATTAGCTACAGTATTATGGCTATATGGTTGGATTTTCTTCAGAGTTGGTGACTAGGGTTTAAAGTCAGTTTAATGTTACGATCAGGATAAAAGTGAGAGTTTGAGTCCGAACTTTAGCATTAATCTGAAACTAAAAACTGCAAATTAATCTAAACCCACACATAAATAGTAAATTAAGGATTTAGTTTTGATACTTTAGGGTGAGGAGGCAATATGTGCAGGGCTAGGGTCATTTGGGGCAGTGTTTAGGTAGTTCCAGCTTTCTAAAAGTGGGACATAAATAGAGGGAAAAGGAACAGTGGGGCTGAACTGCCAGCCAGTTTCAGATGGTCCCCATATTTAACAGTTTGCTCTTTATCTTTTTTATGCTGTAGGGTTTTACTTTTCAGGTGACTGTAGTCTTGGTCAATTCAAACAAAATTATGTTTTTTATTTTTTCCTTCCCATGGAGCAATGCTTCATAGACTCAGATATGATTCACAATTCACATGTTAATTAATGCCACTGTGTAACAAAAAGTGAAGATATAGCTCAAACCACACTATTTAAATTATTAACTCAAACTAAATATAATCATCAGAATATTAATTTATTGTTGCAATGAAAGCTTCAGCCATTTGAAAAAAAAGCTAATTATAATATTACTAAAAAATATTATCTAATCAGTACACATTGTAAATTGGTTTGAATGGTTGTCATCCATTAAACCTGCTTTCAAATACATTAGACAGTCAACATCAGTGCTGAATTAAAGGGACAATAAACTGAAAATTGCATTTCCCATAAAAGCCCAGACGGCAAGTGGAGCGCAAAAATATTAGCACTATTGTGCGCTAACATCACTTGAGCACTATCAATTATACTTTTCTTTCTGTGCTCATGTTACAAGTTGAAAGTATTAAATTAGGACTTGAGCAAAAGTCTAGGGTATGCTAACATCTCTATATCAGATAGCATGGGTGCGCTAAATCCTTAACATAATAAACTTCTAAAGAGTGCACTGAAAAACTCATATCAGCTATTGCACAAGCGCTACTTAGATGGTTCACTAAACTTATGGTCAAATAGTGGAGTTCTTCAATTACTTTCAAACTATGGTTTTGTATTGAAATGTAAGTGTAAAACCCTTCATACATACATACATAATGTATACACAATACATATACACATATAAAAACTTACATTTATATATATATATATATATATATATATATATATATATATATATATATATATATATACTGTATATGACCTTACCACTGCACATAAAAGCTTCACACACCTCGCAAACCAGCTTTTTGGAACTCAATTGTCTTTTATTTTTCTCCCAATCTCATTACATATATATATATATATATATATATATATATATATATATATATATATATATAAATTCCAAAAGAGTTGTGTGTGCACTCTCACCAACACCATACAGCTGCCAGGTTACTATTAAAGAAATGTACAAAAGTTCGAAAATAAAGCACTCACTGGGCTTCAGTCAACAGTGACAATCCTTTTATTACTGTGACATTTCTGGACTGCAAACATCCCTTCTTCTGACAATCAGCAAGTGAAAAGAATGAACATTTATAAGCCTGTAATCCCCTCCCTCTACAGGCTACCAATCAAAGTGAACCGTGTGCAAAATACAGGGTCGTGTGCAACCTGCCAATGTTGATTCAGAATTGTGTGTAATGTGTATGTAAATAATCTATGTGAGAGCGCAAACTCATAGTGTAGCCAATGCAATCTATCTATGTGACCATCCTAGTAAATGTACATCCCCTCCATCCCTCCGATAATATTAATCAGCAGTATCCTAATGCTGTTAATACCTCCTCCGCAGCGGCTGTATGCATCTAGTCCACATGGCTAAATAAACAATCTCACCTATTAGACACGAGATGACACACCTACACGTCTCAGATTTGCACTGGACCAAATCCATGCTATCGGACCCAGCCCACTGATCCATGCAAACTACCGTTGTAGATAGTGTCGATGCCTGATTAACATCCTACTGAAACTTATGACAAAGCGCCTACTAAAACCCTGTGTACATGCAACTAATCTTAATACCAACCTCTAAAGGTCTTGAGGAAAATCTGCTTCCCTCTGCCAGGACATTGTCAATGGGAAGAAGGTTTACCTTCCAATATGACAAAGGCCCAAAGCACACAACAAAATTGAACACATGGCCTACTCAGAGCCCAGACTTAAACCCCATTGAATATCTGTGGCATGACTTTAAGACTGCAGTCCACAAACGATCCGCATCAAATGTAACAGAAATGGAGCAGTTCTGCAAAGAAGATTGGGCAAATATTGCACAGTCTAGATGTGCAAAGTTAGTAGAGACATAGCCCAACAGACTAAAGGCTGTAATTAAAGCTAAAGGTGGTTCAACAAAATACTGATACAAGGGGGTGACCCTTTTTGCAACTCAGTGATTCTGTTTTTGAATTGTCTTTATTTTTACCTGACATGTTGGTGTCATATCTTTCACTTGGATGTTATAATTTGCGCTGATTTATTACAACTAGATAAACAAAAACTGTGTCTGTCTTTATTGCATGCTGCAAAGCAAGAAAATGTGATTTTTTTCAAGGGGGGGTCATTCTTTTCTCTACCCACTGTATATAAATACACACATACAAATACACACACATAGATATACACCTTTGAGTCCTTCCCAATCGAGAACCTGATCATATACCATATCTTTTTTTTTTTCTTTCGATAATAAACAATGATCTTACATTAATATGTATAAATACTAGTAAAATACTTTTTTATTATATTTTAAATTTGTTTTGTTATACATGTTTTCAAACGTTAACATTTTACCTTCCACTTGTAATACTAGTTTGTACACTATTCTTTGTGCAAGGACACACAAGGTGTTATCTAATAGCCTTGCCCATGTAAAAACTTATTTTGGCCTGTTTGAAATGGCATATCTTGGCTGTTTTTTATAATATAGTTTTTATTTTATATAATGTATATTTTCATATATATATATATAGCTCTATTCTCTTCAAATGGACACTAGTATTTAGTACTGGCTTAAAGTGAAGGTCCATTTTGATGAATTAGTGCCCGGTTTTTAATAAACCTATTAAAAACAAGGGCACTTTAATTCATCAAAATTGACATTTCACTGTTTTCTTCAAAAACTTACCTTTTAATCCTTAATGCCGCTCCAGCGATTCCCCCGGCTGTCGGAAGCCTCTGCAGATGTCAGAAATAACGAATCAGGTTTCCTCCAATCACAGCTTCCCTCCCGGGGGAATCTTGGCCTGATGCAACGCTGTGATTGGAGGAAGCCTGATTCGTCATTTTGAACCCGCAAAGATGGCTTGTGATGGGCGGAGGAAGTGCTGGAGCGGCTGCCAGGATTAAAAGGTACGTTTTTTAAGAAAACAGTGAAATGTCAATTTTGATGAATTAAAGTGCCCTTGTTTTTAATAGGTTTATTAAAAACCGGGCACTAATTCATCAAAATAGACCTTCCCTTTAAGAATATATAAAAGGATGGTCATACCAATACTAGAACAAATGAGAGGCTAGAAAGGATACAGCGATTGACCAATTAACCAACTGAGCCATCTCAAGGAAAACAATAACAAACAACCAACAGAAAAATGATCACATCGTACAAACAGAATCAGGTTGAATACCATTTGGGAAATCAACAAATTTAACAATTGAATAACCTAGATTGCTCATTAAATTTATATTAAACCCCTGACAGATGGGGAAACCTCAAGAGACTACTGAAAGGATATTTAATACACTTCTTACTTTTTAAAAGAAATTGTATATTTGACTTATAGAAAATAATTTTACTGTATTTTTATTGGAAAATTTCTACTGTATAAAAAAATAATTTAATACATAATCTGCTGATGTAGCTAAGCGCAAACATATTTGTACGGCATCTTTAACGTCACGTGTCAGTGAATATTTCATTGTGTAGTCTCCGCAAATTAATTTTCCTGGCTATATGGAAATTCCTTTTGTAGCATCAAGCTTAGGAAAGTTAAATAGGTTGTGATTTTATCTAATACACAGATTCAGAGAATGATGGTTTGTATAGAAATTAAATGACTCACTTATTCTGCTCCATAGAACATAATCAAAGGCTAATGAGTAAACTACAAAACACTAAGAAAGATAGCCCAATGACTAAATGTTTAAAGAAATTAGCCATCCAGAAGAGGAGCCCCATTGATCTTTTTGTCATTTATAATAATTTATCATTTATGGTCCACCACTGAAGAATCAACAGATAAAATCTCTTGGCAAATATTGCTTTTTTTCCATTCTCCCATCACACAATGAACTTACTATGTAATATACAGGCTTATAAATGTGTTCATTCAAGGAAAATTACAGTTAAAGGGACATTCTATTCATACAAATAGAAATTGATCACTGTCTTGCAAAAAATTGGCATGCAAAATAAATATTTTAATAGTTTTTAAAACAGCTGATGTCATCCAATCTCCATGAAGCATGTTGGAGTATCCCCAACCTCTTGGGGATGGAGAAACACTATCATTTTTAGAACAATATTTTAACAGTCAAAATAAGTAATGAAAGTTTATTGCAAAATTTTTTAATTACGCAAAACATTTTATGGAGAGTCCCTTAAATTATCATTTGAAATTATTAAAGGGAACCTCCTTCCTCAGCGGCAGAACGCAGAAAGTCAGACTCCCGCCCTTCTCCTCCAATCCCACAGCAATTAGCTGCGACATACCCCAAGGCTCTTCACTCAGCCTCACCCTCTTCGACATCTACATGGCCACTCTCGCCGCCATTGTCCGATGACACAACCTCAACATTGTCTCCTATGCCGATGACACCCAGTTAATCATATCACTTACCTGAGACCCCGCCATCGCCAAGAAAAATGTCCACGAAGGACTGACAGCAATCGCCACCTGGATGAATTACAACCGTCTCAAACTCAACATTGACAAGACCAAAATCCTCCTCCTCGGACCCACTAAATCTGCATGGGACGACTCCTGGTGGCCCACAGCCCTCAGACATCCTCCAACTCCAACACACCACACAAGAAATCTAGGCATCATCCTTGACTCATCACTCTCCATGGACCACCCAATCAACGCTGTCTCTTCGACTTGTTTTTTTTTACACCCCCCCCAGACAACTCCGATCTGCCGACCAAGCACTCGCAGTCATCCCCAGAATCAGAAAAACAACAGCCGGAGGAAGATCCTTCCCCTATATGGCAGCAAAGACATGGAACACCCTCCCGCTATACCTCAGACAATCCACCTCCCTTACAAACTTCAGGAAGGACCTCAAGACCTGTCTCTTCGACTGAATAGTCTTCACTCCCCCCCCCCTCTTCTCAACCTCCCTTAGCGCCTTGAGACCCTCACGGGTTATTAGTTTGCGCTTTAAAAGCATCCAATAGATAGATAGATAGACAGTATACACCAATTTTCATATAACTGCATGTAATAAACACTACTATAAAGAAGAATATGCACAGATACTGATATAAAAATCCAGTATAAAACCTGTCGGTGAGATAGCTGGCCAGACCCTACCCGCCCCAGTACTTTATAAAGTGATCACAGTAGTCTGTGACATGGTCCAGCCCCCCTGTACTGTATATAGTGGTACTGTATAGACTGACACTGTTTACCCCTCACCCCCCCATGCTGTAGTAACAAGGTCTGTAGTTTGCTGGTTCCACAAACATACACACACAGTCACATACATACACACATAAACACCAATGGGTAAAAAAGAAACACTAACCCCTGTAGTCAGAGACACTAGTGAAGAATCATGTCACACTCACATGATATCAGTGCAGGCAGTGGCAGGTCAACGTTTTTTATTGCACCCTCTGTAGTTTCACCCCTGGACCATTTACAAAACATTTATGCAAAGAAAAATGTAGTGTACAATATCCCTTTAACACACATCTGGTTAGCACAACTGAAGATCTTGTGTAAAGGGTTAGGGATAAAATAAAAGTTGCACCAAACACAATAAATATCAATAAAAAATACTCATAAGAGGTTAAAGGTATATGGTCATTTATTTGATTGCAAAGGGCTATAATATACAGTATATTAGAATAAACAATGTATTAAAACTCAATATAATAAGGATATAGTCTCAAGTCTGGAAAAATAGATAATGTGGTTGGTTCACTGAGAAATCTTGCTCTCCAAAGGAAAAGAGAAGTAAAAACACAAAAGTGAAGTCTATGAAGCAGGGAGGAAAATTCCTTAATTACGATGGGTACACAGTTGAGAGCAATAACTTAGCTCTCAGTTGGAAGGCATTAGGTACCAAGCCCCTAGGCTGCCAGGAAATACACTGGAAGTTTGTAAGTAATTGAACATATAGGCCTAGATTAGGAGTTGAGAGCAAAATTGCGCTTTTGGCGAGCGCCATATTTGCGCTCCGCTCAATAATACCAGCACATGCAAATGTGCGCTGGTATTACAAGTAAAGTGCAATACGAACGTGACCTCACGTTCGCATTGCATGGAAGCTTTGTGCTCACAAGAGCGTGCTTCCATAGGCTCCAATAGGAGCCTCAATCTGATGCCAATAGACACGGCTAAGAACCTAGTGCAGCACAGGGTGTAAGTCGCGCAGCATTGGGAAGCAAAATTAAAATATATATGAATATATACATATACTGTATATTTATGTGTTTATATGTTAATATACACATATTAACACATAAATATATATATGTATATAATTATATACTTATATATTTATAGTTTAAAACACAGTCCCCACACAGTCATAATGTAAGGCAATTTATAGTAATAGCTATTCTTAATTGTTGTTATACAGAGCCAACATTTGATTTTAATATTTTTAATTTACCATTTACAATTTGATCAATGCCTTAATTTAATCTTGCTCTTTATAGTGCTACTAAACATGCTTGTGTTTTTTTTACATGGAACATGGCTTTTGAAGGCTGAAGAAAAACCAGACTTAGTGGCTTGGGGTATGTCAATGATAAGCGGCCTACCACTGTGGGTAATAATGCACTTTACCTTTTAATTTATATTTCTATTGTTATTCTTAAACATTGACATCAATTGATGACTTTAAAAACTGAGTTTAAAGGTACATGAAGCCCTAATTTTTTATTTCATGATTCAGACAGGGCATGCAATTTTAAGCACCGTTCTAATTTACTCCTATTATCAATTTTAGGAGATTTTAGGAAATGTAGCCACCAATCAGCAAGCACTTTCCAGGGTTCTGAACCAAAAATGGTCCGGCTCCTAATTTTACATTCCTGCTTTTTCAAAAAAAGATACCAAGAGAATGAAGAAAAACTTATAATAAGAGTAAACTAGAAAGTTGCTTAAAATGTGGGTTTCTTTAACTTTTAAGAGTTATTCATTAAGCTACTATTAATGTGTGAAAAAACACCAAAAGGAAACAGGACACAAAACTGTACAAATATCAAATTTTATAGTAATATTTTTTTTCTTCGGAAATCTGTATATTTAATAAAACCCACAAATATTATATATGGTTTGCCAAAATTGTCTGTAAACTGAAATATGCTGGGAAAATGCCATATATAAGTGTATGACATAAAAGGGATAAGTGAAGGCATTTTCTAACAATAGACTTCTGAACCATCTAAGGAAACGCATAACCTCTAACAGACTCTCAGTGGAACGTGATCAGACTGTCTGAATATGGATACCAACCAACAAGGGGATTGTGAAAAAAATTATATCCAGATGCAGAAGTTTGGTCTGGTTTTTGTGTCTTTTTTTTGTGAATTCTAAAAGAAATATATAAGATTGATGCTCATTTGAAACTTTGTCTGACATACAAACAAATTAGGTTTTGAAAATTACAAATGCAAAAACTATGTTTTGCCATTTGAAGTTGCCAAATACAAAAGTTAATGTGTCCCCAGTGAAGAACTTAGATTAACCACTAGTTATATGGCTTTCTGAGCATGAAGAAACTTCAGATTACAAGTGTGATAGGAATGAATGAATTATGTTGCCTTATAGTTATAGAGAGCGTGATACCTTGAAAACATAACAGTTCTCTGTATTGCAATACAAATTTTCCAGTGTTGTTCTATGTGAAAAATAATACCTTGCTAACCCCAAAACTACTCTATGCCATATTCATTAATTAATTGTCCCAATACTAATCTGACTTATGTAACAGGAGATGCAATGTTAGGTACACTTCACTAACAATGATTTATTAATGAAAAGTCATCAGAAAAAACTAACAAAGGGCTTTTTGACCTAAGCAAGTTGTAGAGTCAGTTTAGAGATGGGCAAATGTTTTGATATATTTTAAATAGACATGAAAGCCAAAATGTAATGTTATCCTTAATACAGAACATGCAAGGTAAAAAACAAAACAAAAAAAAACTTTCCAAATTAGTTATATTATCAAATTGATCTCTTCTGTTGATATCCATTATTGTGAAAGCAAACCTAGGTAGACTCAGGTGTCTACAGATGTTGTTAGCCTACTATGGCAGCATTGTTTGTAACAACATTTGTATCTGTGTTGTCCATTGTTGCAAAAGTGCATTGAATGAAGTGTTTATTGTGTTTGGTATGATACACAATTTGCCAACCTATACATTATCTTCAACAACAGATACCAAGATAGCAAAGTAAATATGATAATCAAAGTAAATATAATTACACATGTGCACGATCAAAAAATTTGATTGTTTCGATTCGTTGTTTTTTTTATATAGTCGGATTTATTCGGTAAGTGTCAGTATTTCGTTTCAGTTATATTTGTGACACGCCAAATTTGGAAATTCGGATTAATTCGCAAATGTTATAGAATCATTTGTAATTTAAGATCGGTTCGTTATTTTGGCAAAATTAGTTATATTCTGTTAAATCGTTATTTCGGAACTTACTCGGTTCTATAATTTCGGATACATTCGTTTTCTAATCAATTCGATAATCGATATTATTAATAAATTTATTACACTGTTAAGATGACTGCAATATTAATAAATACATTTAATATTTCAATCAAACCCACAAAAGTAAAATAATCTGATTATTGGACTAGAAGACTATCACTGTGACAGTAATCCAACCCACAAAACAAAAGGAATCAGCTGAGTGGACAAGAAGTCTGTAGAAGAATATGACACTACGCTCATTTGAAGAAAATTAATGTCCCTCGTTAGTTATGTTACGTCGATTTTTATTGGTCAAAAAAATATTCAAGTTATACAAATACATAACCATACTAGTACAATCCCGAATTTAAAACTTTTACCTGTTCAATATCACTAATATTTTAATTATTTGTTAATTATATTTCATTATCTACCAATTTAGTGGTTCTTTGGATTTAATAATATTATTTACACCAAGTCAGACAACTGCGCCATGCACATCCGAATGAAGCCGAATAACTCCGAATGATTTGAATCTTTCGGAACAAATTAATTCAGATTTGTATGATTTCGGCAAGGATTTGATTCGGATATTCGAATAAGCTCCGAATTCGATTAATTTCGTCCGAATTCGAATTCATAACAAAACGAAACACACACATGTCTAAATATAATGTTGACTTTCACGTCACCTTAGTAATAACTAGTGGATGCAGCATTTTCTAAGCAATCAATGTAAAACATAGTGAATAAGAATTGTTAAGTGCATCACAGACATTTGTAAAGGTTTTTGAACTTCAATATTTACAAAATGTTTTCTAAAAAACTGCAATAACGTAATGTGTTTTTCATATCTTTGTACCACAAACTCTCCTGCTACACATTGCTTAGGGAAAATTCTGCACTGCTGTTCCAATCAATTAAGAAACACATTGGATCTGTCAATACATATTTTACCCTTTTTTCTAGTTGTATTTTCAATGTTAGATGCTTTGTCTAATAAAAAGTTAGAAATAAAGTAAAAAAATCACATATTTATGCAACTTTTCCTCAAATTCAATACAATTTAAACATTCAGTAAAGTAGCCAATAACAAGATGCGTATGTGTAAATCCACCAATCACCAAACAACATTTACTAGCCTTTCAAGGCATGTGTCTTGAGTCTGCAACACATTTTTAATACAAAATGAATTTTAAATGCTTTTTAAAACATATATCTTGCATGCAGATTTTGCAATGCAGTACATATCTTATGTATAAATAAAAATTAACGTAAAGGGACAGTCTACTTGGAAATTGTTATTGTTTACAAAGATAGATAAACCCTTTATTACGTATTCCCCAGTTTTGCATAACCAACACTGTTATATTAATATTGTTTTTACCTCTATAACTACCCGTATTTAAGCCCTTGCAGACTGCCCTTATCTCAGTGCTTTTTTTACAATCTTGTATTAAAGCCATTCAGTGCTGTTTTTTGTATAACTTATCATTCTCCTCAGGAGTGAGCACATAAGGGCTGATGCTGTATCTGGTAGTTCCAACCCCTTACAAAAAACAACTTAACATAACTACTTAACTTATAAATAAAGACACGACACAGATAGCTGGGATTTAAAGACCATAACGATGGTCATATTTATTAACTTGACTTCAACGGAAGTCATTCAAATATTTAACGTGTGGCGGCATTCGAGGCCTAGTAAACTATTAGCTCCATATGACAAGAAGTCGCAGCCAGATGTTGTGGAATTGCAAATGCCAAGGGTGGGCACAAATGTGGCCCCACCCCATTCCGTCTAATAGGCGCGGACGTCCTAAAGGATCTTCAGCCAGCAGACCCGCGGGGCGGGGCCCCCCAGGTCACGACCTGAGGACATCACCCCCGCCCATTAGCCCGACTGTCACCTCTACAGACTCCGCCCTCAATTGTTGATGGCTACGACCTCCCGCCATTAGGAGATACGTGGATGTTATGATGCGCTTCAGCCTCTAAGGCACTGGTATGGCCAAGCCCTGCAGCAAAGCTCATCCAGGAAGCAAATAAATTACAGCTAAGGTCTTACCAAGACTAGGTCAACTAACCCCATCCCTGCCTTTCGCATCTAAAGGACCAGCAACCCGTCCGGGAAGCCATCTGCCTGAATGACGCCTAAAAATGTTGCAATAGCAACTACTTAATTAACCATTTAACAATAGGGTTGGGAGGGAGGGAAACTTTCTCCTTGCAAAATCCCAGGTGGAAGAGGCCAGATTGTTCCAGAACTTCCTTTATATTAGGTGAGCCTAAGACCTCCCCTCACTTTGCAACATTGTTGCTACTACACTACACTGGGATTTTCCACTAGCCTGTCAGCTCATCCCTTAACTCCATTACAGGAGACTCTGCTACCTTTCATTCCCCTAAGGGCTGATGCTGTATCTGGTAGTTCCAACCCCTTACAAAAAACAACTTAACATAACTACTTAACTTATAAATAAAGACACGACACAGATAGCTGGGATTTAAAGACCATAACGATGGTCATATTTATTAACTTGACTTCAACGGAAGTCATTCAAATATTTAACGTGTGGCGGCATTCGAGGCCTAGTAAACTATTAGCTCCATATGACAAGAAGTCGCAGCCAGATGTTGTGGAATTGCAAATGCCAAGGGTGGGCACAAATGTGGCCCCACCCCATTCCGTCTAATAGGCGCGGACGTCCTAAAGGATCTTCAGCCAGCAGACCCGCGGGGCGGGGCCCCCCAGGTCACGACCTGAGGACATCACCCCCGCCCATTAGCCCGACTGTCACCTCTACAGACTCCGCCCTCAATTGTTGATGGCTACGACTTCCCGCCACAAGAGACAGGCACTCCCACATAAGCCGGGCTCTTGCCGCCACCCGCTAAATATTACTAACCAGAGCCGTTTTGAGGTCCGCCAGGAAGATCGCCAGCCCTTCGTCGGACAGGTGCACCCCGTCCGGGCGATACAGCCCTTTTTTGTCCGCTGAGATCAGTTCATGGCGGACCACAAAACCCCCTACCTCTAGTACTGCTCTACCCAGCTCCCTGTTAACTTTTTTTCTAACCCTATATGCTATCCTCGGTGTGGGAAAATATCTCCAACGCAGCCGGGGGATTATGTTGGACCAAGCCAACCTAACCCCCGGAAACGTGGTACAGATCCACCTGACATCTGACCTCATCGCATTGATGAGATCCAGAGCAGGTGCACTCCCTATATCATTTCCCCCCATGTGAAGGAGGATGATGTGGGGCTGTCCCCATCTATGTCTGGCATTCTGGAGGAGGGCAGGCAAACCATCCCACTGTAAGCCTCTACGGCCCAACCACCGTATTGATGCCTTAGACGTCGGAATCCCCAACTGCTGCCCCTCGGGAAGAGAATGGGCCTTCAGTGCCGCCCAGTGCACGTAGGAGTGCCCTATTATCCAGATGCGAGAAGGACCTGTAGCCACACCTGAAAAACGGATTACATAGTCAATCACCTTAGACTAAATTAAACAACACAACCAAAACAACTGTAAAACGCCAGTTTCCTTCCTCCTACACCGAATACCCCTTAGACCTCAGCTGGGGGGCGCACGTAAGCCTTGTAACATTGAGACCTCCATCGGCCCAACTTCTGTATGCGATCTCCTTTCCAACCTAGCGCCGCCGCGCTGGTGGCAGCCCCTATTCGGAAGGAATGGGGGGTGATTCTACACTTCCCCAAACCTGCTGCAAGCGCTACCTTTCTGAGCACAGCTGCGAACTGGTACCGGGAGAGATTCGATCCGTCGGAATGCACTAAGAACTGGGCGGGGCCCCGCGTTCGCTGCGCCAAGTAGGCCCTTGTACTCACAACCGGGCAGACGCCCGATGCCGAGGGAGTCAGAGTGATCCACACCCCTTTCCCCTCCTGGTCAGTCTTCGAGTGCGGGATAAACAATAACAAATTATCGCCCGCCAATTTGACATGAGCCAACTGCATACCCGTGTTAACCGCATCCTTTGAGGTTGCGACCAGCTCGCCCGGCCTGAGGGCCGCAAAGAACGCCAAGGAGAATACGCACTGAAACAGTTCTCTTTCACCGGGTTCGACGCAAATGCCCTCGATTGCGTCCACCAGCCTGGCTAGCCTACAAAATGTGATAGGTTCGCGCGCATCTTTCGCTCTACCCTCGAGCCTTCCCCAGCCCTTAATCACTTGCTTCACCAGGAAACCTTTCGTGATATTGGGCCACTCCAGCATATTGCAAAAGAAGGAGATTGCAGCTATTCTATTGGATATAGCGCCCTTCGAAGTCCCTTGCCCGTGTTTCTCTGCCAGCCACTCCAAGAACAGATCCCTCGAGGCCCTGTCCGGCGCTGCGCCCTGTGCGTAACAGTAACTTACCCACTCGCCCCAGTGCTGTGAATAAGCTCTCCACGTGTTCTGCGCCAGGGATGCCCTCACTAGGTGCCCTATGGACCTCCCTGCCCCGCCAACTGCCAAATAGAGTGGGGACAAGGTAAGCCAACTGCTGCTGCGTTAGGGGCCAGTCTGCGAAACTGTTCCCATTGAAACCTCGAGAGTGCGTCCGCCAGGGTGTTGTTGACCCCGGGAACGTGCCTCGCGGAAAACTGAATATTGTATTGCAAGCACCTCAGCACTAGCTGTCGCAAGTATCTAACAACTACCGGTGACGACGCGGACAACCTATTTATGGCGAACACAACGCTAGCGTTGTCCGTCCAAAACACTATGTAGCGATCCTTTAACGCCGGCCCCCAGAGCTCCATAGCCACAACTATGGGAAAGAGCTCCAGAAGTGTCAGGTTCCTTGTCAGTCCGGCTCGGACCCATGACAAGGGCCATGGCTCGGCGCTCCATTGCCCATCCAAATAGGCGCCATAACCTGCTGCTCCCGCTGCATCCGTCAGCAGGTGCACTGTCTGACTGGAAACCCTAGGAGCGCGCCACAGCAGTGTTCCATTGAAGCCTTGCAGGAAGAGTTCCCATACCTTCAAATCTTCCCGCATGTCTTCCGAAACCAACACTTTACGTGTGCCGTGCGGACTGGAAAGTAAAGCTTCCATCCTCCTGTTAAACGCGCGACCCATGGGTATAATTTTGCACGCAAAATTGAGTAAGCCTAGCACTGACTGAAGCTCCCTCAGGGGCATGCTCTTCGCTACCCTGGCTTTGCGCACCGCCGAGAGCATTGCTTCCACCTTATCGGCTGGGAGACGACATAGCCTTGCAGCAGTGTCAATTTCGATCCCCAAGTACGTGAGTCTTGTACATGGGCCCTGTGTTTTTTCCTCGGCCAGTGGCACTCCAAATTTCGACATTAGCCTACGCATTACTGCGATCAGTCGATCGCATTCGCGTGTGTTCGCGGCGCCAACCAGCAGGAAGTCGTCCAGGTAATGAGCGACTATTCCCCCGCCGGCCGCCGTGATGATGGCCCAGTGCAAGAATGAGCTAAACTCTTCAAAATAAGCACACGATAGCGAGCAACCCATGGGCAAACATTTGTCTACGAAATAATTCCCCTCGAATTTACACCCCATCAGTCTGAAAGACGCTGGGTGTATGGGGAGTAACCGAAAGGCAGATTCAATGTCCATTTTGGCTAGCAGCGCGCCCTGACCCGCCGCCACCACCAATTCCAACGCCTGGTCAAACGATTGGTAAGACACCGAGCTTATCAGTGGGTCTATTGCGTCATTGACCGAACCCCCTTTCGGATAGGACAAATGCTGAATCAGGCGGAACTTCCCTGGCTCCTTTTTGGGAACCACCCCTAAAGGGGAAATAACCAGGTCAGGGATGGGAGGTTGTTCAAATGGACCAGCAAATCTTCCCAGAGCAATTTCTTTGCTCAGTTTCGCCCTAACTTCGCCCGGCATTTCGTAAGCCGACTTCAGATTCTTGTGCGACGAGGACCCCATTACCAACCCCAATGTTGGTATCTTGAAACCTTCGCCAATCCCCGCTAGTAGGTTGGCAGCCGACACCCTGTCTGGGTAGGCCGCCAGCCAAGGTCTAATGGCGTCCAGCTTCAGGGGTGTTGGAGCTCTTTTGTCCAGCCCCCCCCGATTTTGCCCCACGGAAGGCTCCTCCGTCCCTCCGCTTCGGGCATTCAACACCTGGGTGTTGACCGCTGCAGTACATGCAAGCATGCCGAAAGGAACAGGAAGCTCCTTTGTCACACTGCTTCTCATTGTACTTCCAGCACTCCCTACCTCTCCGCTTGATGGGGCCCGTTGGCCTCTGGGGCCCTGACCGCAGCAAGGAAACTCCTGCCCCCCCCTTTTCCGGTATGAGCAGGGACCACAGGTCCAAGTCTTTTACCCCAAAGTTCAAGACCGGGTTATCGACCATCTTCCGCCTAAATTCGCTATCATAAGCACGCCACATGCCTTCCCCATATCTATTATAGATACATTCAATGATTTCCGCGTACTTAATTACATCGACCGCGGCCTCCGGCCTCTGTTCAATGTAGCAGGAGGAGAATACCCGAAAGCACTTCCTCCACTCCTCAAATGTGTCTGGGCGCTGGATCTTCTTTGGCCCAGTCCCATCCTCACTACGCTCTTTGTCTCGCTGCGCCTCAAGGGACAGTTCGAACATATTGACGTATTTATGATCGCGGATTTTCTGTACCGTCTTGGGTTTGAGATGTGCATGGAGGCAGTGGATCTTGCAGGGATAAGAGTCCCCCTGCAATGCCACCCTCCTGGTACTGACTGACATGTCCTGCAGCTGCGCAGCGCTCTCGCTTCCCTGGCCATTGCCTTTGGATATTGGCGCTGTGCTTTGCCCCGCTATCGTCGCAGCCTGCTCCATGTTACCTAAACCTCTAGCCTGATTACGCTCAGCCACCAATAGCCTTAACATTTTGAACATGCGACGCTGCCCCTTACTGTTAAGCCCTAATTTCTTCCCACCATCTGAGTCTGAATCAGTGCTATAGTCGGTGTCAGTGATGCGTGACAAATTAAATACATTTCTCTCACCAACTGCCGATGTTGAAGGGGTAGATGTTCCTGGTGCAGCTGCCACTGATCCGCCTGCCGGCTGTGCAGATAGTCCTACTCCCGTTGTACCCGGGCCTTCTGTCCTCTGCGGTGTAGGCACCATGTCCTGTGGGGGAGAAACAAACGAGAGGGGAGTATCCAGGCCAGCCATGTGTCCCCCTTGACTGCCGCCCCCAATCGGGGTAGAAGTACTGCCCCCGGCCCTGTCTGGGACCCCTCTAGCCCTCTCGTCATTCATATCACCACTCCATTCATTCGCTGGCCCTGCCACATAGGGGGATTCTCTGACCACACACTCCCTGACTGAAAGAACGCTCCGAGCACCTGCCGCAATAAGCCCTTGGCCTCCCTGGACCCCTGCAGTTATTGTGCATAGCGACTCGCCCTGTGCCCCGTCAGTGGGCGCATTCTCCCTTGTTTGGGGTACATAGTTGCTGCTGGCACCCCCCCTGTTATACCACTGGCGCTCCAGCAATGCGCTTCTAGCTCTCCCATAAGCCTGCTTGCTAACACTGGACCCCCTGAGCCTCCCTCGCTGCACGCCGCGGCCCCTCTGTAAGAGACTTGCTCTGTTTGCCATGCTAGCTATTGCAGAGTGTCGCGCAGCGGAGCAGGCAAGCCCGGATACTCCCCCCTCACCTGTGGAGAGTACCCGGCTAGGCCTCTTGCGCGCTCGCTGAATGCGTCCCTCCGATCCAGGTTCCGGCCGTGTGACTACCGCGGCGCCGGAAGTGACGTCACGCGTGTCACCTGACCGGCCGGAAATGGACGCGGCGGACGCAAGGCCGCAACCGGAGCCTGCACTGGTAGTTGCAGGCTCCGACTGAGCCACCAATGAAAGCGGCGGTCTGGTGAGTGGGCGAGGACCCGCAGGCCCCGCTCCAGTAGCCGACTGAGCCACCAATGAGGCATCCGGGCCGGGCCCTAGGGACCCGGCCGGATGATTTAGAATACTGGGCCACTATTTAGAATACATGCCCACTATGGCCGCCGCCGCCTCAGGAGACATTCCGGTGGCCTTAAGGGCCCCCAGGCCTGCCTCCAAAGCCGTGTCTAGGCCGGATGGGCCAGCGCTCACTGCACCCGCCTGTCCCGCAACCATAACAGTACCGGGCCCGGCGGGTGCCAGTTCAGGGGCTGGGGGGTTAATGACCACCACATTAGGAGTTAAAGCAGATGATACTGGCCTTGTTTTCTCCGGAGTTGGTGGCACCACATCCTCATCCTCCTCTTCAATTACAGGTGCACTCCTCAAGGATCTCCCAGGGGACTCCCTGAAGCGAATGGGCACCGCAGCACTTCTCTTAGATCTAGACATTTTCACTTGAAGAATGGCAAAACTTTCTCCTTGCAAAATCCCAGGTGGAAGAGGCCAGATTGTTCCAGAACTTCCTTTATATTAGGTGAGCCTAAGACCTCCCCTCACTTTGCAACATTGTTGCTACTACACTACACTGGGATTTTCCACTAGCCTGTCAGCTCATCCCTTAACTCCATTACAGGAGACTCTGCTACCTTTCATTCCCCTTGTTATCTATATGGCATACATGAACTAGCATTGTCTGGTGTGCAAGATTGTAAAGCTAATAAAAAGCACTAAGATCAGGGGCAGACTGCTGGGGTTTAGAAACATGCAAACATTGAGGTTATAAAGTATATTAATATAACAGTGTTAGTTATGCAAAGCTGGGGAATGGTTAGTAAAGGTGTAAACTATATTTTTAAACAATAATAAAATCAAGTAGAATGTGCCTTTAAAGGGACATTAAACCACTAAAAGTTTTATTAGTTGTTTAAATAGTTACAAAATAAGTGTAAAGTTTTAAAATCTATAAAACTAGGTTACTTTCTCTGCTGTGGCCTATTAGGAACATTTATAAATATGTCACTAGAGTGTTCAGCCAATGGGTGTGTTGAATATAACAGGAACTGAAATGCCCATAATAATAGGAAAAGGGGGAAAATAAATAATGAAAGTATATAGTATTTTTTTTTTTCTATAAGATTTATCATTTTATATTACAATCTCAAAGTGTTTAATGTCCTGTTAACCAAATTGTACTGTTAAAACAGTATTCTTAATTTTACCTTTCCATCCATTAAATAATTTGCCAAAAAATGTATACTCTTTATCTACATTAAACTTCGCTTAATAGATCTAAGTTTTTTTTTTATCATTTGAAGAAGTGTATAAAAAATAGAGACCTTTTTTATATTATTTTGTGGACAAAAGATAATAAAGTAGGAGACATAAGAATAGCGTCATTTGATTTTGGTGCCAATAAACCAGGATAAATAAATGTTTTTTTTTATTATTATATCAAGAACTAGAGAATTGAATGAACTTTTTATTGTGTTTGGTTTGATACAAAGTTTGCAAATCTACTGTTGCTTTTTTAGATTTATGCTTCTTTCTAAGCAAAGAGCAAAATAAATTTGCAGTAAATTACTATACCTCTTTGTGGAATATCAACTATCAAGGAAGGCTAGGAAGATTCATAAATATTTCAGAGCTTGATCTGCTTTATTTTGTCATTCAACTAAATGTCAGTTAACACCAATCGAAACTTGGAGATTCATGCGTGACCAACTCCTTTAGTTTTCTAAATCTGCATCCCAAATTTGGGATGTGATGGTATTACCTAATGAGAAAGACCAGATCAGATCAATACTAATGCTTTTCACAGTGGAACAAACATTTTAAACCGCATTTGGATGCTTCAAAATTTTATAATGCACTAGAAGCCAATAGCAATTGTAGAACACAAGTTCACTGCCATAAAGGGAAGATTTTTTTTATTATTTATCATGGAAATTGTTACTGGTATAACAAACTGATTTTACAATTTTTTATATGAAGTCATTTTTAAATTAGATTTTGTTGGGGGGTAAATGATTTGTGGAAAACAATGAAAAACTATATATATATATATATATATATATATATATATATATATACACACATTATTATTTTTAAGGTACAAAGTGTAGAAAAGGCGCTCTGGGAGAGAGGAATATAATGCTGGAAGTGCTGTAAAAAGCACTATACGTGAATAGCAAAATAATGTTGAGTTCCAGGCAGCAGGTTAAAAAGTAAAGAACAACTTTATTCCAAAAAGCTTTAAAAAAAGGACACTATTAGAATGTCCTGTACAGAGCCAGCAAATAACTCTATAAATCAGGCAAGTGAGCAGATCCCCATGCAGACATGTTTCGTGCACCAGGTGCACTTGATCACTGCTTACCTGGGGATCAGCTCAGACGCCTCTTTAAAGGCTGAGCTAGATCATGACATCACACTAATTATATACCTGATTGGTTACCTATTTCCACTGTTAGAGCAAACAAATTTTACAACATAGTAAACATTTTGTGAAACATATAGTATAACCTATGAACATGTCCAACATATATTACCATATGAATACTTTCCTATATGTCCTAGATATATTACCATATGACTACTTTCCTAACTTGCTAAAAAATAAAAATAAAAATAAATTTAAATAAATCCTGACTAAAGTCTTGGAATTTCCACATTCAAATTCCTATTTCTCAAACAGGACATATAGAAAGCACAAAAGAATATTGTTGTAGCAACACTTCCATGTAATATATATTCAAACAATATAATGTTACCACTTTTCAAGATACAGATCAATTTACTGATATAAATATTAACATGTTTAAGTAAAGACATCAAGATCACGTCTGATGTTTAGCCCATCTGGTTCACTAGTTTGCAATCTAAACATCCAGAAAATCTCCTTTTTGTTCAGCAATGTTTCCCTATTTCCTCCTCTCTTCCATTTTGTGATATGATCAATTGCCTGTATCTTAAGGGAAGAAACATCTGAGTTGTGTTTTGTCTTGAAATGTCTTGATACTGGTGTGTCACTATCTACATCCTCAACAGACCTTAGATGTTGAAAAATCTATCTTTTAAGGATCGTTTTGTTTTCCCTGTATATTGAATTTTACAAAGGTCACAGGTCAGAAGATAGACGACATGTGTAGTCGCACAGTTGATAAAAAATCTAATATCATATTCCATTTGGGTTGTGCTAGAAACAAATTTGTCGCCCTCACATATGAAACTACAGGTTTTGCAAACGGGACGTCTACATTTGAAACATCCCTTTTTCTGTTTTAACCAGCATTTATTCTTCTTGGGTTTCATATCTGAAGGCGACAAATGGTTGGCCAAAGTTTTTGCTCTCCTGGGGATAAATTCACATCCTGCATTCAAAATTTCTTTAATAATTGGATCAGAGTACAAAATCGGAAGAGATTCCTTGATTATATTACATATTTTAGTGTATTCTACACTATATGTAGTAATAAACTTGATCTTACTCAAATCATCATCATTGCCTCTGTGTTTTTTTTTTATTTATATTGGAGTAACTGTTCTCTAGGAATCTGATCCACATCTTCTTTTGCTGTGGTAAGGATATTCTCCCTATACCCTCGCTGTCTAAATCTAGTTGTAGCCTCACTAGCCTGGTGCTGATATTCACTTTCTTTAGAACAATTCCTTTTGATACGGATATATTCTCCTTTTGGTATCCCCCTCAGGACATGTCGTGGGTGACAGGATTCAAATTGTAGCAGGGTATTTCCCGCAGTTTCCTTCCTATACATCTTAGTCTGTATGTGGGATCCAATTTCCCCACCCTGGACTGTGAGGTCAAGAAAATTCACACTGTTTTGGCTGTGTGTGCCCGTAAACTCAATACCTTGCTGGTTACAATTGAGATATTGACAGAAAAGATCTGCCCTTGCAGCATCACAGTCCAGAATGAAAAACAGATCATCAATATAGCGATGATATTGAATTATCTCTCCTTTAAATGGATTACTATGTCCAAAGACGTGGGACAGCTCCCACCAGCCCATGAATAGGTTGGCATAGGAAGGGGCAAATTTTGCCCCCATTGCTGTCCCACGTCTCTGGAGATAGTACTCTGTTTGAAACATAAAATAATTATGTGACAACAGGTATTCAATTGCTCTCATTAGAAATATCTTGGTGGCCTCTTCAAAATCACACATAGTGTTCAAAAAATATTCTATAGCTTGAAGGCCTTTGACATGCTCTATAGATGTATACAATGAAGTAACATCCACAACCATAAGTCTATAATTGGTTTCCCATTTGAGTTTAGAGATTTTATTTATAAAAGATGTAGTATCTTGAATGTAACTAGGCAATTGGCATTATTATTTTTATGTTATATTTCTATTTCTATTGAGGGTTCAAAGTTACTAGCCCAGAGAGAAAAAGTTACCAGTCTATTTTTAAAAGCCAAATGTTTCTGCACTGCACATCTCTAGTTTTCGTATCATTTTAAACAAAACTAATACTTAATATTTATGGAACATTTACATTAGTTTTCGTTAAAAAAATGTAAATGTTCCTTTGCTACAGGTAAAAAGTTCACCTTTAGCGTTACATACTTACTTCTAGCGCTCTGGAGAGCCACTCTAATCCTGACCCTTCTTCACAGAGCCTTGGGGTGTGCTAAAAGGAGACTTAGCGTGGCAGATCCCAGGTCTTGCGCTTAAGGACATTCGCCTTTAGTGCAGGCCCTGGGATCCACCACGCATATTTTTAACCCCTAAGGTAATTTAAAGGAGACATATGAATACTGATCCATTTCGTCAATATGTATTAGTTTTCTTTAAATTTCATGGTACATTAGTTTGGATTTACGTTTCATGAAAGCAAAACAAATACTCGGGTTTCGTAAGGAAACAAATGCACATGTCTAATATATACACGCACAAACACATACAATTAAATATTTTATACTTTTGCAAGTTTTACTGTATAACAGTTTATACTATTATTGTGTCTGTCTGTCTGTCTATCTATCTATCTATCTATCTATCTATCTATCTATCTATCTATCTATCTATCCATCTATCTACCTATCATCTATCTATCTTTCTATAAAACAACAGAAATGATTGCATAGGCAATTAGCACATCTAGGCAAGTTATATGTGCTAATTGCCTATGCAATCATTTCTGTTGATTTACTTTTATGAAATGGAAGATTTTAATCTCATACTTTTATCTCCACCATAATTAAAATAAAATTGATATATATATATATATATATATATATATATATATATATATATATATATATATATATATATATATAGATTGATATTGATATATATATTTGTTAAAAGTAACAGTAAAAGCCACTCTGGCATTAACTGGCTTAAAGGCCATTTTGAATGTTAATATTGTTCTTGGGTTACATCCAGTACATATGCTTCTACTGCTGTTAAACACTTTTTATACAAGAACAGTGGCATTACTGTTTATTTCCATAGTAAAAAATATATCCCGTCTGTCTTTCACACTTCAGTAGCCACTTTTCCCTTCTTTTCATTTAGCCTCAGAATTTATTTCTCCAGTAAATTGCAAGGAGTGCCAAACCAGGAATAATTTACTGGCTATAATTCATAAACCAACTAGTTTGGTTTCATGTACGCAAAGCCTGCGTCAGGACATTATAGATAGTCTGTGGGCCAGGCCTGCGGTTTGGGCTGGTTTGACATAACATTTTGTACGACAGTAAATCTCTGGCCTCTACATGATTCATAAGGGACATATTTCAAGCTCTCTAGCTGACAAGTTTTTTTAATTCTGTTCAGATCATCTTCACAAATTGTTTCTTTTTGCTATGCAGTTGACAATAACAAAGACGTATTAAATGCAACTAATCACCGCAGAGGCAGAGAGGCTGTCCTCTTCTTAATTAATTAAATGACTTACTGAACCTGTGTAAGAAGGTTTTACTTACTGTAGTACATAAAGCTAAACTAGCTGAATTTAACACTTAATATACCATATGGATTGTTCGATGCATTTAGTGCTCCTTATAATTTTTGTGATGCTTCTAAAAAACAAAACAAAAAAAAAAAACCTTTAAACTTCATAGTGACGAAACAATATATTTTGTCACAAATGAATTGCCTGCAGACCTCTTCTGAGCCCGTTTTTTTAACCTTTTACAGGTGCCCATTGGAAACTTTGCATTTTCATACTGGACGCTACCATGTCATGCGCTTTGAGTTAGCACACACAATACAGAGAGTGTCAAAATGTCAACAGCAAGATGGTGGTTACCTTTAATCACAAGAGAAAAATGAATAGAATGGTGAGTAGTAAACATGATATAACAGTTGTGGTAATTAGTTCAATGTCCTTTTACGGAATACTCTTTATGTTTCCTGATAGAGGCGCAATATTGTGCTTATGCAAGCGTGATATATGCGCTCCACTCATTAATACCAGCGCACAGAAATGTACGCTGGTATTACAGGTGCGGCGCAATGTGAACACGACCTCACGTTCGCATTAGCCAGAAGCCAAGCGCCAATATGAGACGTTTTCATGCCAGCAGCCATCAGCAAACCACCTAGAGCAGTGCAGGGGGCAAATTGGGCAGCAATAAGAAAATGTATATGTGTATATTCATATATAAACACATAAATATATATGTATATAATCATATACATATATATGTATAGAGAAAACACAGTCCCCCATTGATATCCATGTAAAGGCACTTTCAGTGCCATTTTTTTCTAACATCCCGCATCCCCTCACTTTTACCCCTTTTTATTGCTTTGTGCAGTTTTTTTTTTTTTTTTTTAATAAAGATGCTCATATTTTTATTTTATGTTACTGCACGGTTCTTTTTTATTTTGGGGGCAATTGGGACAATTTTTTTTCATTAACCAGAGATCTGATCTCTGGCTAATGATTTATAGCTCTATGTGTAAAAGTGAGCTCACAGTACCATTACCAGCTGCTTGTAATGGCTGGTTATTTAACATTCACTGGTAAAGGGACAAATTTGTCTTTTTACCAGCGAACGTTAAAGGGACATGAAACCCAAATTTTTTCTTTCATGATTCAGAAATAGCATGCTATTTTCCAATTTACTTTTATTATCTAATTTGCTTCATTTTCTTAATATCCTTTGTTTAAAAACATATCTTAATAGGCTCAGTAGCTGCTGATTGGTGGCTGCATATAGATGCCTCATTTGATTGGCTTATCCATGTGCATTGCTTTTTCTTCAACAAAGGATATCTAAAGACTGCAGCAAATTAGATAATAGAAGTAAATTGAAATGGTGTGTAAAATTGTATTCTCTATGAAAAAAAAAAATTGTGTTTCCTGTCCATTTATGATAGCATCTCACTTGTAATTGAGTCCACAGTAAGCTGTCTTACCAACTGTCAGAGCAGTTCAAGAATCTGCTAGAAAGACAAGATGGTTCAGTCAACCGTAACACCTAAATTATGGGCACTGCTAACTGGGGATTGCTCAGTAATGTTTTGCTCCTAATAAATGAGGAATGAAGCAGAAGACAATATATTTTGAGTTTTAACTACAGACTGAATTCATAAGAGGAGCATTCTAATGCAAAAAAATGGCATGCTTTAAATAGTTACATTTATCATTACTGATCCTAGCTAACCATATGCAGGTCAAACTTAGAATATTGTGCAAAAGTTAATTTATTTCACTAATGCAACTTAAAATGTGAAACTAATATACAGGGAGTGCAGAATTATTATGCAAGTTGTATTTTTGAGGATTAATTTTATTATTGAACAACAACCATGTTCTCAATGAACCCAAAAAACTCATTAATATCAAAGCTGAATAGTTTTGGAAGTAGTTTTTAGTTTGTTTTTAGTTATAGCTATTTTAGGGGGATATCTGTGTGTGCAGGTGACTATTACTGTGCATAATTATTAGGCAACTTAACAAAAAACAAATATATACCCATTTCAATTATTTATTTTTACCAGTGAAACCAATATAACATCTCAACATTCACAAATATACATTTCTGACATTCAAAAACAAAACAAAAACAAATCAGTGACCAATATAGCCACCTTTCTTTGCAAGGACACTTAAAAGCCTGCCATCCATTGATTCTATCAGTGTTTTGATCTGTTCACCATCAACATTGCGTGCAGCAGCAACCACAGCCTCCCAGACACTGTTCAGAGAGGTGTACTGTTTTCCCTCCTTGTAAATCTCACATTTGATGATGGACCACAGGTTCTCAATGGGGTTCAGATCAGGTGAACAAGGAGGCCATGTCATTAGATTTACTTCTTTTATACCCTTTCTTGCCAGCCACGCTGTGGAGTACTTGGACGCTTGTGATGGAGCATTGTCCTGCATGAAAATCATGTTTTTCTTGAAGGATGCAGACTTCTTCCTGTACCACTGCTTGAAGAAGGTGTCTTCCAGAAACTGGCAGTAGGACTGGGAGTTGAGCTTGACTCCATCCTCAACCCGAAAAGGCCCCACAAGCTCATCTTTGATGATACCAGCCCAAACCAGTACTCCACCTCCACCTTGCTGGCGTCTGAGTCGGACTGGAGCTCTCTGCCCTTTATCAATCCAGCCACGGGCCCATCCATCTGGCCCATCAAGACTCACTCTCATTTCATCAGTCCATAAAACCTTAGAAAAATCAGTCTTGAGATATTTCTTGGCCCAGTCTTGACGTTTCAGCTTGTGTGTCTTGTTCAGTGGTGGTCGTCTTTCAGCCTTTCTTACCTTGGCCATGTCTCTGAGTATTGCACACCTTGTGCTTTTGGGCACTCCAGTGATGTTGCAGCTCTGAAATATGGCCAAACTGGTGGCAAGTGGCATCTTGGCAGCTGCACGCTTGACTTTTCTCAGTTCATGGGCAGTTATTTTGCACCTTGGTTTTTCCACTCGCTTCTTGCGACCCTGTTGACTATTTTGAATGAAACGCTTGATTGTTCGATGATCACGCTTCAGAAGCTTTGCAATTTTAAGAGTGCTGCATCCCTCTGCAAGATATCTCACTATTTTTGATTTTTCTGAGCCTGTCAAGTCCTTCTTTTGACCCATTTTGCCAAAGGAAAGTAAGTTGCCTAATAATTATGCACACCTGATATAGGGTGTTGATGTCATTAGACCACACCTCTTCTCATTACAGAGATGCACATCACCTAATATGCTTAATTGGTAGTAGGCTTTCGAGCCTATACAGCTTGGAGTAAGACAACATGCATAGAGAGGATGATGTGGTCAAAATACTCATTTGCCTTATAATTCTGCACACAGTGTATGAGATAGACTCATTACATACAAAGCAAGATAGTTCAAGCTGTGATTTGTCATAATTTTGATGACCCCAAATCCACAATCTCAGAAATTAGAATATTACATGCATTCAATAAAACAAGGATTGTTCATAGAACGATATTGGACATCTGAAAAGTATAAGCATGCATACTGTATGTACTCAGTACTTGGTTTGGGCCCCTTTTGCAGCAACTACTGCCTCAATGCGGCGTGGCATGGAAACTATCAGCCTGTGGCACTGCTGAGGTGTTATGGAAGACCAGGATGCTTCAGTAGCGGCCTTCAGCTCTTCTGCAATGTTCAGTCTCATGCCTCTCATCTTTCTTTTGGCAATGCCCCATAGATTCTCTATGGAGTTCAGGTCAGGCGAGTTTGCTGGCCAATCAAGCACAGTAATCCCACGGTCATTGAACCAGGTTTTGGGGCTTTTGGCAGTGTGGGCAGGTGCCAAGTCCTGCTGGAAAATGAAGTGAGGATCCCCATAGAGCTCGTCTGCGGAAGGAAGCATGAAGTGCTCCAAAATCTCCTGGTAGATGGCTGCGTTGACCCTGGACTTAATGAAGCACAGTGGACCAACATCAGCAGATGACATGGCTCCCCAAATCAACACAGACTGTGAAAACTTCACACTGGACTTCAAGCATCTTGCAGTGTGTGCCTCTCCATTCTTCCTCCATACTCTGGGTCCTTGGTTTCCAAATGAGATGTAAAATTTGCTCTCATCAGAAAAGAGGACTTTGGACCACTGAGCAACAGACCAGGTTTGTTTTTCTTTAGCCCAGGTAAGACGCTTCTGACATTGTTTGTTGTTCAGGAGTGGCTTGACAAGAGGAATACTACATTTGAAGCCCATGTCCAGGATCTGTCTGTGTGTGGTGGCTCTTGTGAAAGTCCCCAACACTTTTGAATGGCCTTTTCCTGACAATCCTCTCCAGGCTGCGGTCATCCCTGCTGCTTCTGCACCTTTTTCTTCCACACTTTTCGCTTCCACATAACTTTCTATTAATGTGCTTTGATACAGCACTTTGGTAACATCCAACTTCTTTTGCAATTACCTTTTGAGGCTTTCCCTCCTTATGGAGGGTTTCAATTATGGTTTTCTGCACAACTGTCAGGTCAGCAGTCTTTCCCATGATTGTGATTCCTACTGAATCAGACTGAGAGACCATTTAAAGGCTCAGGAACCCTTTGCATGTGTTATGGCTTAATTAGCTGATTAGAGTGGGACACTTTGAGCCTAGAATATTGCACCTTTACACAATATTCCAATTTTCTGAGATTGTGGATTTGGGGTTTTCATGAGCTGTAAGCCATAATCATCACAATGATGACAAATCACAGCTTGAACTATCTTGCTTTGCATGTAATGAGTCTATCTCATATATTAGTTTCACCTTTTAAGTTGCATTAGTGAAATAAATGAACTTTTGCACAATATTCTAATTTTTCGAGTTTCACCTGTAGTTTACCCCTGTATCTAGGTTAGAAACATAAGTAAATTCCCACTCATTAGCAAGATTTTTTCTCTTGTTAAGTGTATCCAGTCCACGGATCATCCATTACTTATGGGATATTCTCCTTCCCAACAGGAAGTTGCAAGAGATCACCCATAGCAGAGTTGCTATATAGCTCCTCCCCTAACTGCCATATCCAGTCATTCTCTTGCAAGTCTCAACATAGAAGGAGGTCCGCGAGAGGAGTGGTGTTTTATACTTAATTTATTTCTTCAATCAAAAGTTTGTTATTTTTAAATGGCACCGGAGTGTGCTGTTTTTCTCTCAGGCAGTATTTGGAAGAAGAATCTGCCTGCGTTTTTCTATGATCTTAGCAGAAGTAACTAAGATCCACTGGCTGTTTTCTCACACATTCTGAGGAGTGAGGTAAACTTCAGATAGGGGATAGCGTGCGGATTTTCCTGCAAATGAGGTATGTGCAGTAAAATATTTTTCTAAGGAATGGAATTGAAAATGCTGCTGATACTGAAATAATCTAATTTAAGCCTTAATGCAGGGAAAGCAAGACAGGCTTATTAATAGAGATACATACTCTTTAAAAGAAGGTTGTTTTAAAAACGTTTGCTGGCATGTTTAATCGTTTTTTTGAGGTACATTGGTGATAAGGTTTATTGGGGCATAATTTTTCCACATGGCTGGCTTAATTTCTGCATAGCAACAGTTAACTGAGGTTTCCCACTGTTGTAATATGAGTGGGAGGGATCTAATTTAGAGCTTTTTTGCACAGTTAAATTTACAAAATGAATCATCCAGATTCCCTCAGCAGTCCTTTGAATTTACAGGACATCTCTAAAGGGCTAAAAAGACTTCCAAAATCGTTTATAGGGAAGGTAATCCACAGCTCAGCTGTGGCAGTTTTGTTGTACCTGTTAAAAAATGTCTATGTCGTTTTTTTTTTATCTGTTTTTTGCATTAAGGGGTTAATCATCCATTTGCAAGTGGGTGCAATGCTCTGTGAACTTATTACATATACTGTAAAAATTTCGTTTGATTTACTGCCTTTTTACAATGTTTTTCAAATGCTGACAAAATTTGTTTCTCTTAAAGGCACAGTAACGTTTTTTATATTTGCTTGTTAACTTGATTTAAAGTGTTTTCCAAGCTTACTAGTCTCATTATTAGTCTGTTCTAACATGTCTGACATAGAGGAAGCTGTGTGTTCATTATGTTTAAAAGCCATGGTGGAACCCCATTTTAGAATGTGTAACAGATGTACTGATTTGAGGAAAAGGTAATGCCCTTCCTCAGGAACAAAAAAGTCTAATTTTCGAAACTCCAAGACGGTCTGGTGACAACCAGACCTGGAACAAAGATAAGCATTCCAAGGAGCCTGCTGCTACCTCTAAGACAGCAGGTAGAACGGCTCCCTATCCAGTAACGGACCCTGTAGGGGGCAGACTTTCATCTTTCGCCCAGGCGTGGACGTGAGAGAGAGGCCCAGGATCCCTGGGCATTGGAAATTATATCCCAGAGATATCTTCTGGATTTCAAAGCTTCCCCCAAAGAAGGGGAGATTTCACCTTTCACAATTATCTGCAAACCAGATAAAGAAAGAGGCATTCTTACACTGTGTACGAGACCCATCCAGTTCCAGGGGAGGAACAGGGATAGAGTTTTTACTCAAATCTGTTTGTGGTTCCCAAGGAGAGGGAACCTTCAAATCTATTTTGGATTTAAAGATCTTAAACAAATTCTTCAGAATTCCATCATTTAAGTTGGAAACTATTCGTACCATCTTAACTATGATCCAGGAGAGTCACTAGAGGGCTACAATGGATTTGAAGGATGCTTATCCTCACATTACGATGCAGAAAGATTACCATCGGTTTTTCAGGTTGCCTTTTTAAACAGGCATTACCAGTTTTGTAGTTCTTTCCTTTAGGGTTAACTACAGCCCCAAGAATCTTTATAGAGGTTCTGGGGTCGCTTTGGCGGTCCTTAGGCCGCGAGGCATAGAAGTGGCCCCTTATTTAGACGACATCCTGATACAGGCGTCAAACATCCAAGTTGCCAAGTCTCATACGGACGTAGTACTGGCATTTCTGAGATCGCATGGGTGGAAAAGTGAACAGGAAGAGTTCTCTATCCCCAATCTCAAGGGTTTCCCTCCTAGGGATTCTGATAGATTTTGTAGAAATGAAAATTTACCTGACGAAGTCCAGGTTGTCAAAGTTTCTAAATTTCTGTTGTGTTCTTCATTCCATCCGCGCCCTTTGGTGGCTCAGTATATGAATGTAATTGGCTTAATGGTAGCGGCAAGGGACATAGTACCGTTTGCACGCCTTCATTTCAGACCGCTGCAACTATGCAGACTCAGTCAGAGGAACGGGGATTACACAGATTTGTTCTCCTGTTAAATCTGGACCAAGAGACCAGAGATTCTCTTCTCTGGGAACTATCTCGGGTCCATCTGTCCAAGGGTATGACTTTCCGCAGGTCAGATGGGACAATTGTTACAACAGATGCCAGCCTTTTAGGTTGGGATACAGTCTGGAACTCCCTGAAGGCTCAGGGATAGTGGACTCAGGAGGAGACCCTCCTGCTAAGGTATATTCTGGAACTGGGACCAGTATTCCATGCTCTTCAGACTTGGCCTCAGTTAGCAACTCTGAAGTACATCATTTTTCAGTCGGACAATATCACGACTGTGGCTTACATCATCCATCAAGGGGGAACATAGTTTCCTAGCGATGTTAGCAGTCTTAAAATAATTCACTGGACAGAGACTCTCTCTTGTCTGTCAGCTATCCATATCCCAGGTGTTGAGAACTGGGAGGCTTATTTTCTAAGTCGTCAGACTTTTCATCTGGAGGAGTGGGATTCCCTCCGGAGGTGTTTACACAAGATCAAGCAGGAGAGTGCTTTGGTGTTTTTGGCAGCGCCTGCGTGGCCACGCAGGACCTGGTATACAGATCTGGTGGACATGTCATCCTTTCCACCACGGTCTCTGTTTCTGAGACAGGACCCTCTACCTCAGGGTCTTTTCAACCATCTAAATATAACTAATCTGAGATGGACTGCCTGGAGACTGAACGCTTGATGTTATCAAAGCATGACTTCTCCGAGTCAGTCATTGATACCTTAATACAGGCATGAAATCCTGTCTCTAGGAAAATTAACATAGATATGGTGTAAATATCTTATTTTTATGAATCCAAGGGTTACTCATGGAGTAAATTCGGGATTCCAAGGATATTATCTTTTCTCCACAATGATTTTGAGAAAAGGGTTGTCAGCTAGTTCCTTAAAAGGACAGATTTCTATTCTGTCTATTCTTTTGCACAAGTGTCTGGCAGGTATTCTAGATGTTCAGGCATTTGGTCAGGCTTTGGTTAGAACCAAGCCTGTGTTTAAAACTGTTGCTCCGCCATGAAGCTTAAACCTGGTTCTTAAGGTTCTTCAAGGAGTTCCGTTTTAACCTTTTTCATTCCATAGATATCAAACTTTTATCTTGGAAAGTTCCTTTTTGGTAGCTATTTCCTCGGCTCGTAGAGTCTCCGAGTTATCTGCGTTACAATGTAATTCTCCTTATCTGGTCCTCCGTACGGATAAGGTGGTCCTGTGTACCAACCTGGGTTTTTACCTAAGGTGGTATCTAAGAAGAATATCACTCAAGAAATTGTTGTTCCATTCTTGTACCCTTATCCTTCTTCAAAGAAGGAACGTCTATTACACAATTTGGACGTGGTTCATCCTTTAAAGTTTTACTTACAAGCTACTACAGATCTTCATCAAACATTCACCTTGTTTGTTTTCTATTCTGGTCAGAGGAGAGGTCAAAGACTTCAGCAACCTCTGTGTCTTTTGGTTTTAAAAAAAGCACAATTCATTTAGCTTAGGAGACTGCTGGACAGCAGCCTCCTGAAGGGATTACAGCTCATTCTACTAGAGCTATGGTTTTCATTTGGGCCTTTTTAAAAATGAGGCTTCTGTTGAACAGATTTACAAGACGGAGTCTTGGTCTGCGTTTTATACTTTTTCAAATTTAACAAATTTGATTCTTTGCTTCTTCGGAGGCTATTTTTGGGAGAAAGGGTTTTTATAGGCAGCGGTAACTTCCGTTTAAGTACCTGCCTTGTCCCTCCCATCATCCGTGTACTTTAGCTTTGGTATTGGTATCCCATAAGTAATGGATGATCCGTGGACTGGATACACTTAACAAGAGAAAACATAATTTATACTTACCTGATGAATTTATTTCTCTTGTAGTGTATCCAGTCCACGGCCCGCCCTGTCCTTTTAAGGCAGGTAATTTTTTCATTTAAACTACAGTCACCACTGCACCCTATGGTTTTTCCTTTCTCCGCATGTTTTCGGTTGAATGACTGGATATGGCAGTTAGGGGAGGAGCTATATAGCAACTCTGCTATGGGTGATCTCTTGCAACTTCCTGTTGGGAAGGAGAATATCCCATAAGTAATGGATGATCCGTGGACTGGATACACTACAAGAGAAATAAATTTATCAGGTAAGTATAAATTATGTTTTTATATAATTATATTATCGTTTACACATTTTAGTTTACCATTTAAAATGACTGATCTTAATCAATATTCCTGCATTTATGCACACTATGTATTACTCTGTCATTCAATCCAGTGTACTTGGTAAAAAAATATCATTCTTTCTTTATTTTATATTTCGAATTGTTAAACTACATCTGCTACTTTCGTACCATTTCTTTTATTTTAAAAAAATTTATACACTTATCAACATTAAATGGACATGAAACCTAATTTGTTTTCTCTTATGATTCAGATAGAGCATACATCTTTAAACAATTTTTCAATTTACATCTATTATTTATTTTGGGTCATTTTATTGGTATCCCTAAATTGAAGGAGCAGCAGTGCACTCCTAGGAGCTAGCTGAACACATCAGTTAGATAATGACAAAAGTCATTTATATGCAGCCACCAATCAGCAGCTAGCTCTCAGCTCTGAGCATACTTAGGTATGCTTTTCCACACAGGATAACAAGAGAATTAAGAAAATTAGATAATAGAAGTAAATTAGAAAGTTGTTTTAAATGTTATGTTGTATCTGAATCATGAAAGAAGAATTAAACTCCACTGAAAATATAATTAAAAAAAAAAATGATTTGATGAGCTATAAATGAAAATACATTTTCATTATCTTTTTTGATATCATTTGAATTTTATGGCAATCTGACCTAGATAAATAACTGCAAGAGATTATTGTATTATTATTATTATTATTATTATTATTATTATTATTATTATTATTATTTTATCAAGGATCAGATATTTGAATCCACTTTTTTTTTCTTTTCTATGGTGTGGTACAACCATACAGCTGGAGTTTGGGATTTATGTATTTTTCTAAACATTGCAGCTCTTGAACAGCACCAATCTGGCAATTTTAATATGTTTTTTATTAAACAATATTTGTTTTATATAAGGATCATTTGTATTAAAAAGTAACCATTTGTAGAAAAGGTGTCTAAAAAGTGTATTAATTCTTACTCTTAATATGTAAAAAAGATACACAGTAAATTGTAAAATTGTTATGTTTAAATGTATTAATGTTAAAGTACCAGATGAAAAAGATGATACTGATTTTGCTTTTTTCAAATCATCTCTCTTCAGAAGATAAAGTAATTCTGAATTTAGAAACAAGACAGAGTTTTTATAAAATATTATCTCTGTAAGGTTAACCTTTTTAAAAAAACATTGCATTGCTTTTAATATGACAGAAGTGTCAGATTTGATAAATGTAGACTTGTAGCAGATCATGCCTAGATGACAGCAAAAAAAGTTGTATTTTTTATTTTATAGTATTGGGCTTCATTTATTAATGAGAAGGCAGGGGCTAAAAACATGATTATATGCAAGCAATATTGCTGTAATATTTTGCTTTTAAAAAAAATTAAAGCATTTTATTTTTTATGTCCCTTTAATTATAAATATCTACATACTGTACATTAAAGCTGAAATCTAGTTTAATACTGTGAGTTAGTTAGCAGACTTAACAAGCTTTGTAAATCAAGAACAGTTCAGAGCTGTATTAGGGACCCAAGATGGGGAGAGACCTTGATGTGGTCCCTGAGATTGACCCATTTGGCCAGATGCGGTGACCAACTCTTGCAGTTTTGCTTTTAATCTTAGCTGAGTGCTTGCAAGTGAGTGCCAGACTTACTCTGTGTGTTGTATTAATTTGTTTTGTAATTTTCCCTATGGGCTTTGCACCCAGACCTATCTGGGGTAACTGCCTGGGGCTCTAGGGACTGTTGAGCACCGAGGGCTGTGAGTTTTGCAGGGTCATAGTATGTTTACCTGGTCCAGTCTGAGAGTGCAGTCCACATTCGTGTTTTGTATGTATCATGGGAGATTACAAAAGCCTGTGCACCCTTGGGAGGTTCCCAGTTTGTTTGAGAGCTTGCTATAGCGAGTCATGTCTGCTGGACATGGCTAAATTTATCATCGCACAGGCATTTCATCAGAAATGCTTGTGCACTGCCCCCTGCTCACTAGCAGGGTCTGTCAATCATCCCGATCGGATCAGGATCATTTCAATGGCATAGAGGTCAAAGAGCAGCGGTTTTACGACTGCTGCTTCGTAACTTTAGTTTCTGGTGAGCCTAAAAGAGGGGCCTCCAAAGTAGCATCCCTTTATGTGAACACTGCTTGAGTTCTACATTTTGTTGTACAGCACAATCACTACTGTACTTTTTTGGATTTAGGGCTGAGGATGGCTAGAAATGATTGTTAGCGATGCTCGGGCATCTGATTGTTAGGATAATCTGCAGTCAGCCATACTTAAAGGGACACTGTACCCAAAATTTTTCTTTTGTGATTCAGATTGAGCATTAAATTTTAAGCAACTTTCTAATTTACTCCTATTATCAAATTTTCTTCATTCTCTTGGTATCTTTATTTGAAATGCAAGAATGTAAGTTTAGATGCCGGCCCATTTTTGGTGAACAACCTGGGTTGTCCTTGCTGATTGGTGGATAAATTCATCCACCAATAAAAAAGTGCTGTCCAGAGTAACTGAAACCAAAAAAAAAAAAAAAGCTTAGATGCCTTCTTTTTCAAATAATGATAGCAAGAGAACGAAGAAAAATTGATAATAGGAGTAAATTAGAAAGTTGCTTAAAATTGCATGCTCTTTCTGAATTACAAAAGAAAAAAATTGGGTTCAGTGTCCCTTTAATTATTATTATTATTTGTGAAACTACATAAAAGCAATGCTTTTGCTCTTAAAGGGACAGAAAATACATATATACATACAGAGATATGTGCTCATTGCCATGTTAAAAATACATTTACTAATTTGTATCTTCTTACTGTGTATTGTACCTTTAACAATTGTTGTTTCTGTATTTTCAGGGCAGCAACAGTTTGTATTGTTTAAATGGATATAAATTTCACACCTCAATATACAGCAGTGTATTATAAACTAATTAGCACAGTCCAATCACGTTGGGCAACCTGGGTTCTCTCTCTTACAGTGTTCTGTGGAGAACTCCAATTTATCAAAAACTCCAATCTAAGGTCACTTCCGTTGATTCCATACATCTGATTGTTCGGTGTCTCAGTGAGTGACAGGATTCACAACCAATCAGATGAGCACTGTAATAGCCTATTTACCATATATTTTGCTTCCACCTGGGAGGTTCAAGGGGGGCGAAGCAAAAACAGATATTAAAAATAGAAGAGTCACCAGAAGTGATGTCAGATTGGCGTTTTCGATGTATTGGAGTTCTCAACAGAACGGAGCTTCCAGGTATCATTTCCATTGTAGCTGTGACACACATGCGCATTCTGCTACATCAACTACACTGATCATGTGACCGGTAGGGATTCCAAGCCGCAACCACAAAATGAAAATATACTGTAAGAACTAACTTACACTGTATGACATGGCACTCCAGTCATTGCTCGGTGTCATTTAATGCTCTTAGCAATTCACTGCTTATGTGCTACTGATGATAAAACATTGCCATTGCGCACATGGCTGGGTGACACTGCCAAAACATTGCAGGCACCACTGACTGACGATGCTGTGGCTGATAGAATTGCAGGCAGGGCGGAATAATGTTAGACGGAGGAATGTTTGGCTACTTTGTTACTTACAGTGCAGAATACACTGCACGTAGCAAGGTGAGACTGGCATAAATGCACGAATATCCAGTATGCGCAGGAAATAGAATTAATATTTTTCAGTACACAGAAGATAGAAATGAGTAACAAGTTATATTTAGGCACAAAGTGTGACACCATGGATTTGACTGTGCATGGGTTGGGGAGCACGCTTGCATAATTTCCATATGTAAATTAGTGATTATTGCTTGGACTATCAGACGGCATGTTAGACGTTCCATTTATGTGGGATGTCATTAGTTACTTCATTTTAGAAATAAAAACAGTGTTTTATATTACTTAGAAGCTTAGTTTTAAAAGAACTGTAAGTAGGTTTTGTTTATGTTATACTTATAAATTGATGTGGGTGTTTTTTTAACCAAACATATAAAATAGTTTTATAATCCTGTAACCCCTTTGCTGCTAAGCCTTTTTCAAACCCCTGTGCTAAGCTAATTCTGAAGTTTTTTACTGCTTACATTTAAACAATATTATGTCATATTTCAGTGAGTGGCCAACACAAAATATATGTTGTTTTTTTAAGCAGGACCAATAGATTCAAAATATAAAATGATTATATTTACATTTCATTGCAGATAAGAAGGCTGCAACAAGAATGCTAAAACAATATATATTTTTGGTGTGATTTTAGTAAATAACTTTGGAAATAGCCAATTGAAACTGTGATAAACTTACTTAAAGGGACACTGAACCCAATTATTTTATTTCATGATTCATATAGAGCATGACATTTTAAGTACCTTTCTAATTTACACCTATTATCATTTTTTCTTCATTCACTTGCTATCTTTATTTGAAAAAGAAGGCATCTAAGCTTCTTTTTTGGTTCAGTACTCCGGACAGCACTTTTTTTATTGGTGGATGAATTTATCCACCAATCAGCAAGAATAACCCAGGTTATTCACCAAAAATGGGCCGGCATCTAAACTTACATTCTTGCATTTCAAATAAAGATACCAAGAGAATGAAGAAAATTTGATAATAGGAGTAAATTAGAAAGTTGCTTAAAATGGCATGCTCTGTCTGAATCACGAAAGAAAAAAAATGTAGAAATTATTATTATGATATTTAAAGTTGCATGAGGGGTCTATCATTGTGTTTAGGGTAATAAAAACTAGAGGCCCCTTGTGCACATGGGCTGCATCTCACGTCAGAGTCGCAGGCCCCATCAACAGGTAGCTGAGCAGTGCTGTCAAGTAGCGATGTCTCTCCCGTAGAAGTCAAAGGGAGTGTGATGCCACCACCGCATAACTGACAAAAAATAGTTTCTGTATAGGCACACTCAAGATATTGCTGGGGGGACCAAAGTTATACTACACCAACACTAACTTCCTGGTGAGACAAACATGGCCGCAACCTTTCTCACAACCTGCACTTCACTGATTCAAATTTATTGCATTGGTGTCAATATGTTTGAATCAAAGTGCCTACTTCCTTTAGCATGCCCGCTAACTCCCCATGAGCGCCTTTACCTACCTCACATCTAAGCTACACTACCACATTCTCCACCTTGCTACCTCCCACTGACCTCCTACACCTATGTCAGAGCTAACCTACACTCCCCCTGCATCACCTAGCTAACTCCCCCTGACTGCCTACACCTACGTGACGTCTAACCTGCACACCCCTGGAATGACCAGCTAAGTACCTAATACCACCTACACTTATGTAATGTCTAACCTACACTCCGCTGGAACACTCCAGCTAACTCCCACATACTGCCTACTGTCTCAATATTACCTGACTATAATAAACTATACTAAATAGTAAACTTCCCTATTATAACTATAGGAGATATCTCGCTAAAATTATAAACAAAGTTTAAATGATGTGTCCTGGAGATATGCTAAACGCCAGCAGCCGACCACCGGAGGGCCGGCAAACATTGACAGCCTAGCCGGGCTCCTGGAACTGAGTACCAGACACAGCAAGCAGCAATAAATACCTTTTAAGATATCTACAATACTTTAAAGAATCTACAATGTACATGACAATGCATATTTTGTGAAGGAGATGACACTTGGGGATACCATTTGTTTGGGGGTGCTAACTTCTGGGAGAAATGGGGGATCAGAATTGAAATGTCACCCATGCCTCCCAGAAGGTAGCACCCCCAAACAAGTGGTAAGCCCAGGTGCCTCATCAAATTGCAGACAACATACTAAAAGGGTGACTTGATCCCCTGCACTCTCTTCGATCAGCATCCTTTTTAGTAAGTGCCGGACCAGGGCTGATTTCCAGTCAAGGGCTCAGTTCCAAGAGTCTGGCTAGGCCGGTGAGGTTTTGCTGGCCCTCCGGCGTTTACATCTCCTTGACAAAATATGCATTGTCATGTACAATGTAGATTCCTTAAAGTATTGTAGATATCTTAATAGGAATTTATTGTTGCTTGCCAATACTTTAGATACATTTAATAATGGTTTGGATACATTTCTTGCTGGAAACAGAATACAGGGATATGACTGCTTGTTTCAAATGGGTCACCTTTTTTAATGGGATAAATTTAAACTCAACTGGAGCTTTTCTTGTAAGTATATTAGATTTGTATTGGTTGAACTCATTGGACTTCTGTCTTTTTTCAACCTCATCTATTATGTTACTATGTTACTGTGTTGCTGTGTTTATTATTTCAAGCATAAATATATATTTAAAATTATATGTTTATGTTTAAAATAATAGAAAGCAATGTTAAATACCTTTTACTCTATAGATATATATCATAACAATACTTTAAGCAATATGAATTGTACATGACTATGCATATCATTTAAACATTGACCCCTAAACTGCCATAACTAATGCTAATTGTAGAAACTAAGGCCTAGATTTGGAGTTCGGCGGTAGCCGTCAAAACCAGCGTTAGAGGCTCCTAACGCTGGTTTTGGCCGCCCGCTGGTATTTGGAGTCAGTGATTAAAGGGTCTAACGCTCACTTTTCAGCCGCGACTTTTCCATACCGCAGATCCCCCTACGCCATTTGCGTATCCTATCTTTTCAATGGGATCTTTCTAACGCCGGTATTTAGAGTAGTTTCTGAAGTGAGCGTTAGAGCTCTAACGACAAAATTCCAGCCGCCTGAAAATAGCAGGAGTTAAGAGCTTTCTGGCTAACGCCGGTTCATAAAGCTCTTAACTACTGTACCCTAAAGTACACTAACACCCATAAACTACCTATGTACCCCTAAACCGAGCTCCCCCCACATCGCCGCCACTCGATTAAAATTTTTAACCCCTAATCTGCCGACCGCCACCTACGTTATACTTATGTACCCCTAATCTGCTGCCCCTAACCCCGCCGACCCCTGTATTACATTTATTAACCCCTAACCTGCCCCCCACAACGTCGCCGCCAGCTACTTAAAATAATTAACCCCTAATCTTCCGACCGCAAAGTGCCGCCACCTACGTTATCCCTATGTACCCCTAATCTGCTACCCCTAACACCTCAGACCCCTATATTATATTTATTAACCCCTAATCTGCCACCCTCAACGTCGCCGACACCTGCCTACACTTATTAACCCCTAATCTGCCGAGCGGACCTGAGCGCTACTATAATAAAGTTATTAACCCCTAACCCGCCTCACTAACCCTATAATAAATAGTATTAACCCCCTAATCTGCCCTCCCTAACATCGCCGACACCTAACTTCAATTATTAACCCCTAATCTGACGACCGGACCTCACCGCTATTCTAATAAATTGATTAACCCCTAAAGCTAAGTCTAACCCTAACACTAACACCCCCCTAACTTAAATATAATTTACATCTAACGAAATAAATTAACTCTTATTAAATAAATTATTCCTATTTAAAGATAAATACTTACCTGTAAAATAAATCCTAATATAGCTACAATATAAATTATAATTATATTATAGCTATTTTAGGATTAATATTTATTTTACAGGCAACTTGGTATTTATTTTAACTAGGTACAATAGCTATTAAATAGTTACCTAGTTAAAATAATAACAAATTTACCTGTAAAATAAATCCTAACCTAAGATATAATTAAACCTAACACTACCCTATCAATAAAATAATTAAATAAACTACCTACAATTACCTACAATTAACCTAACACTACACTATCAATAAATTAATTAAACACAATTCCTACAAATAAATACAATTACATAAACTAGCTAAAGTACAAAAAATAAAAAAGAACTAAGTTACAAAAAATAAAAAAATATTTACAAACATAAGAAAAATATTACAACAATTTTAAACTAATTACACCTACTCTAAGCCCCCTAATAAAATAACAAAGCCCCCCAAAATAAAAAATTCCCTACCCTATTCTAAATTAAAAAAGTTACAAGCTCTTTTACCTTACCAGCCCTGAACAGGGCCCTTTGCGGGGCATGCCCCAAGAATTTCAGCTCTTTTGCCTGTAAAAGAATAAATACAATACCCCCCCCCAACATTACAACCCACCACCCACATACCCCTAATCTAACCCAAACCCCCCTTAAATAAACCTAACACTAAGCCCCTGAAGATCTTCCTACCTTGTCTTCACCATACCAGGTTCACCGATCCGTCCTGGCTCCAACATCTTCATCCAACCCAAGCGGGGGTTGGCGATCCATCATCCGGTGCTGAAGAGGTCCAGAAGAGGCTCCAAAGTCTTCCTCCTATCCGGCAAGAAGAGGACATCCGGACCGGCAAACATCTTCTCCAAGCGGCATCTTCGATCTTCTTCCATCCGGTGCGGAGCGGGTCCATCTTGAAGCAGGCGACGCGGATCCATCCTCTTCTTCCGTTGTCTCCCGACTAATGACGGTTCCTTTAAGGGACGTCATCCAAGATGGTGTCCCTCGAATTCCGATTGGCTGATAGGATTCTATCAGCCAATCGGAATTAAGGTAGGAATTTTCTGATTGGCTGATGGAATCAGCCAATCAGAATCAAGTTCAATCCGATTGGCTGATCCAATCAGCCAATCAGATTGAGCTTGCATTCTATTGGCTGATCGGAACAGCCAATAGAATGCGAGCTCAATCTGATTGGCTGATTGGATCAGCCAATCGGATTGAACTTGATTCTGATTGGCTGATTCCATCAGCCAATCAGAAAATTCCTACCTTAATTCCGATTGGCTGATAGAATCCTATCAGCCAATCAGAATTCGAGGGACGCCATCTTGGATGACGTCCCTTAAAGGAACCGTCATTAGTCGGGAGACAATGGAAGAAGAGGATGGATCCGCGTCGCCTGCTTCAAGATGGACCCGCTCCGCACCGGATGGAAGAAGATCGAAGATGCCGCTTGGAGAAGATGTTTGCCGGTCCGGATGTCCTCTTCTTGCCGGATAGGAGGAAGACTTTGGAGCCTCTTCTGGACCTCTTCAGCACCGGATGATGGATCGCCAACCCCCGCTTGGGTTGGATGAAGATGTTGGAGCCAGGACGGATCGGTGAACCTGGTATAGTGAAGACAAGGTAGGAAGATCTTCAGGGGCTTAGTGTTAGGTTTATTTAAGGGGGGTTTGGGTTAGATTAGGGGTATGTGGGTGGTGGGTTGTAATGTTGGGGGGGGGTATTGTATTTATTCTTTTACAGGCAAAAGAGCTGAAATTCTTGGGGCATGCCCCGCAAAGGGCCCTGTTCAGGGCTGGTAAGGTAAAAGAGCTTGTAACTTTTTTAATTTAGAATAGGGTAGGGAATTTTTTATTTTGGGGGGGCTTTGTTATTTTATTAGGGGGCTTAGAGTAGGTGTAATTAGTTTAAAATTGTTGTTATATTTTTCTTATGTTTGTAAATATTTTTTTATTTTTTGTAACTTAGTTCTTTTTTATTTTTTGTACTTTAGCTAGTTTATGTAATTGTATTTATTTGTAGGAATTGTGTTTAATTAATTTATTGATAGTGTAGTGTTAGGTTAATTGTAGGTAATTGTAGGTAGTTTATTTAATTATTTTATTGATAGGGTAGTGTTAGGTTTAATTATATCTTAGGTTAGGATTTATTTTACAGGTAAATTTGTTATTATTTTAACTAGGTAACTATTTAATAGCTATTGTACCTAGTTAAAATAAATACCAAGTTGCCTGTAAAATAAATATTAATCCTAAAATAGCTATAATATAATTATAATTTATATTGTAGCTATATTAGGATTTATTTTACAGGTAAGTATTTATCTTTAAATAGGAATAATTTATTTAATAAGAGTTAATTTATTTCGTTAGATGTAAATTATATTTAAGTTAGGGGGGTGTTAGTGTTAGGGTTAGACTTAGCTTTAGGGGTTAATCAATTTATTAGAATAGCGGTGAGCTCCGGTCGTCAGATTAGGGGTTAATAATTGAAGTTAGGTGTCGGCGATGTTAGGGAGGGCAGATTAGGGGTTAATACTATTTATGATAGGGTTAGTGAGGCGGATTAGGGGTTAATAACTTTATTATAGTAGCGCTCAGGTCCGCTCGGCAGATTAGGGGTTAATAAGTGTAGGTAGGTGTCGGCGACGTTGAGGGGGGCAGATTAGGGGTTAATAAATATAATATAGGGGTCGGCGATGTTAGGGCAGCAGATTAGGGGTACATAGGGATAACGTAGGTTGCGGCGGTTTACGGAGCGGCAGATTAGGGGTTAATAATAATATGCAGGGGTCAGCGATAGCGGGGGCGGCAGATTAGGGGTTAATAAGTGTAAGGTTAGGGGCGTTTAGACTCGGGGTACATGTTAGAGTGTTAGGTGCAGACGTAGGAAGTGTTTCCCCATAGGAAACAATGGGGCTGCGTTAGGAGCTGAACGCTGCTTTTTTGCAGGTGTTAGGTTTTTTTTCAGCTCAAACAGTCCCATTGTTTCCTATGGGGGAATCGTGCACGAGCACGTTTTTGAGGCTGGCCGCGTCCGTAAGCAACTCTGGTATCGAGAGTTGCATTTGCGGTAAAAATGCTCTACGCTCCTTTTTTGGAGCCTAACGCAGCATTTGTTTGAACTCTCGATACCAGAGTTAATTTTATGGTGCGGCCAGAAAAAAGCCCGCGGAGCGTTAACAGCCCTTTTACCGCCAACCTCCAAATCTAGGCCTAAGTCCCTAAACATAAATATTCAATATGTAAAATGATGCATTGTTATGTTTAATGCATATTATTTAAATTTTTGCATATAAATTAAAATATAATTAATGTTGCTTGTTGTGTTTATTATTTGTTATTAAAGACAGTATAATTAAAATTATAGATCCACAAAACTGCAGGCCTGTTATGTAAAAAATATAATTTAATGCAACTGACTGCTATAACATAAATATATATCGTCACAGCCATGCCTGGATTTCAACCTGGGTATCCTGGTTCCCAGCCTGTTTCTCTATTCCCAGCCTGTTTCTCTATTCCTGCGCTTCCAGAAGGATTTGCATTTACCAGAAGGATTTGCATTTGCCTGAAGTTTTTGGAGACCTGTTACCTGCAGAGGATTGCTCTGTGGTTCCATCTGCTTGTCAGCTACAGGTAGTTTTGCAATCAGCTCCCCTATAAAAGGCTGCTTTACAATCTGTTTTGAAATAAGGATTCATCCTGTTCCAATTTTAGTGCTGCTGACCTTGCCTGTGTTTCCCATATTTCCTGTTTGGTTCCTGAACCTGGCTTGTTCTCTGACTATCCTTTGGGATCTCCCTTGGTTTTGATGAAAGATTGGACTGCTTTTCTGTTTACAGAACTTGGCCTTGTACCCTGTCTATTCTATTGGTTTATCTCTGGATTTTTTTACTGTTCTGACTGCTCTCATGTATCTTACCCTTGGCTTGTCTCCTGGCTATCCTCTCTGTACCAGCCTGTCTCTGCTTTATGCGATCCTGTTTCAGTACCTAGCCCTACAGAGGACACTTACCAAGTTCCTTTATCCAGCGCATGTACCCAAGCGCTGCTAAGCATATTTGCAAAGTTCCAGTCACTTACTTCTGTGTCTCCTGCCTGTCACAGAAGAACCTGTGTACCCTGTGTCTTGGCCTAAAGTGGGCACCTCCAGTCTAAACACAACAAGCTAACATGAATACATTTTAATGTATATGCAATACTCAAAACAATATGCAATATACATGGCAATGCATACTATTTTAAATATTGAATATCAATACAAGGGCAGACTGCATTATATCTACAATGTTTAAAATAAAATGCATCGTCTTGTATAATGCATGTAAGTTTAAGTATTGGATATAAATTAAAATGTATATATTCTTGCTTGTTGTGTTTATTATTTTATATATAAATATATTTTTAAAATAGTATATATTTATGTTTTAAAAGACAGTTGAATTATGATTATAGTTTTACATAACTGCATGCCTGTTATGTAATAATACAATTGTAATACTAATGATTTTTGTAACAAATATATATTTTATCAAATATATTTATGCTTACAATAATAAACACAACGAGAAAAAATAAATACATATTAATTTATATACAAAACTTAAAAGAATATGTATCATACATAAAAATGCATACTATTTTAAATATTGTAGATAAATGCTTAAATACACTATTAACCCCTATGCTGCCCGAACCTTATCAACCCCCATATAGGTATGGGGGTGGTTAGGTGATTAAAGTCTACTAAATGCTAAACATCAATAATCATCTAATCAACCCCCATACAGGTATGGGGGTTTGTTGGGTGATTAAGGCCTACTAAATGCTAAACAATAATAATCACCTAATCAACACCCATACTAGTATGGGGGGTGGTTAGGTGATTAAGGCATAATGAGTGCTAATCATCAATAATCACCAAATCAACAGCCATACAGGTGATTGTGCCCTAACCCACCACCTCCCAACGCAAACTAAAACTACACTACCGAACAACGAACCCCCTCTAAACTAAACCCCCTAAGTTACATAAAAATAAAAAAAAATGTTACAATAAAATAAAAAAATTGAAGTTACATAAAATAATTAAGTATCCAAAATAAAAAACACCATTAACACCAATCTAGAAATTATTTTCTATTGGATGATTAGAATTAAAATACTTTCTTGCTATTGTCTGAATAAAAAACAGCCAATAGGGATTGGCTGATTAAAAAATGGCCAATACGGATGAAGCGGTACCCCTATATAAAGGGATTCTGTGCATCATGAAATTCATTGTGTGGTGGAGACTGCATGAAGACGAGGGATCTAGGAGAGAGATTAGGAGCAGAAGAAAGAAGATGCAGAGCATAAGCAGCTCCGCTGAAGTCCGCCCCACAGCTACGAAGATAGGCCCCCGGCAGCTGAGACTCTGAATGAAGAGGGTGCCGGCACTGAAAAAGATGCAGAGCGGAAGCGGCAGAAGAGGCCGCTGAAGTCTGCCTCCACGAAGGTTGGCCCCCGGCGCCTGGACCCTGGATAAAGTGGGCCCCAGTGTAGAAGAAGAGGAGCTTGATTTTTGCATGGCGAGTTAAAAATTGGGGTTTAGTTTGGGCTTTTTTGGGGTGGGTTTTAATTTTTAAAAATAGGAGTTTTTATTTGAAATTGTATTTTTTAGAATAGGTTTCTTAGTTAGACTTTATTATTTTGGGGGGTAACTTGTATTGTAGAGGGGTTGTAGTAATTGTTTTATTTATAAAGTGTTGCATTGACTTGAGGGCAAGGCACTTTAAAGGGCTGATGTAATTTGTTTTTAGTGTTAGGGTTTAGGGGTTTTGTTTTTGTTTTGGGTGGTTATTTTTATGGGGCATATAGGTTAGTGTTTTTTTATTTTGGATACTCCTTTTTTAATTTATGTAACTTATAATTTTTTAATTTTTTTTCAGTAACATAGATTTTTTTTTATTTTTAAGTAACTTATGGAATTTAGTTTTGAGGGGGGTTAGGTAGAGTAGGGTAAGTTGCGTGGGGGTTGTGGCATTTTAGGGGTTAATAGTGTAGGGTACTTGCAGTGGGCTAGTGGTGGTTTATTGTTTAAAAGTGTAGGTTACTTGCAGTGGGTTAGTGGCACCTTAGGTGTTAATAGTGTGTAGTGAACTTGCGGTGAGCTTGTGGCGATATAGGGGTTAATAGTTTAGATGGGTACTTGTGGTGGGTATACGGCATTATAGGGGTTAACAGGATAGGTACTTACAGTGGGTATGTGGTGGTTTAGATATTTATTAGTGTTATGTTATTTTGTGATTGTGGAGTACTTCGGTTTAGTGGTATTAGAATTAGTGGTTAGGCAGGCAGTTATATTCCAAGGAATCGTTTACTATACATCATCAATATGGGTGGCAATCCTTTGTGTTATCTTAAGCCAGCATCACCGATTAATGACTTGTATAGTAAACGCCTCTCGGGAATGCCGCCTGCTAGCAGCTATGGCCCCATGTATCAAAAGGCGTGCGGACAGTTTCTATACTTGAGAAGCTGTCCGCACGCCTTCGCCACATATGGGCAGCTGATCTGTTAGTCTGCTGGCCCCTATACAGCATTACACACTCCATAGAGTGTGTAATTCCTGCCCCTTCATTCGCACGAAAGAAGCGACTGTCAATCACACAGAGCTCGATCGCTCTCTCTCAGTTATTTCAGAGGTGGCGAAGAGTGTAAGAAGCAGCAGTCTAAAAACTCCAGCTTCTCATAGCACCAATGGGGCTTTATCATGTCCGCAATTAACAAATTGAGTCATTACCAGATGATACAAGCAACTTAGGCTCTCTGAGCAAGTGCTATGTATAAAATGCTGGTGCACGGTGCATACTTAAATATACTTTTGAAACAGATATAGCTTTTATTAGAAGCAATTTTGCTAATACAAGTATATTACAAAAATGTTTCTATTTAAAAGTGAAATGCATCCAGCTGGAATGTCCATTTAAAGGTACAGTTGTGTTTCTTTGGTGCAATTTTTATAAATAAATATGAAATGACTGCATTTTTATTCTATTAAACAGTATGTTAGGTACTACTGAAAACGCAAATATTAGCAGAGATATATAAAATTATTCTTTGTAATTTTTATTAGGAGCTATGGTAGTAAGGCACACAAATCCTTAAAAACAGACAAAAATTAAATGAATCTTTATAATGATTAAACTCTATGAGGGAGAATATATATATTCCAAAAGATATTTATAAATATTTAAAAAATATTGCTAATCGAATCCCTATGGCAGAAGCCAGAAATGAAAAATAAAAACCAGAAGAGCTCTGCGCTATTAACATAAAACAACGTGGAAGCCAGAAATAGATTCACAATTGCACTTAGAAATATTTTTTAAAAAACTATAAATTCTTAAAGGGACATGAAAGCCAAATTTGTTCTTTCATGGTTCAGATAGAGTATGCAATTTTAAACATCTTTACCACCCTACGACATGAGCCTGAAATATATTTCTAAAAGCACTTAGGAATATTTTTTTAAAATGATGAAGTCTTATGTTAACCCCTATTGTAGGTGCTAGAAATAAATTCATAAAGACACTTAAAATATGATTAAAGGGACATTAAACCCATTATTTTTATTTCATGATATAGAAAGAGAATGCAATTTTAAACAACTTTCTAATTTACTTCTATAATCTAAATTGTTTTATTCTCTTGATATTCTTTGCTGAAAAGCATATCTAGATAGACTCAGCAGCTGCTGATTAGTTGCAGCACTTAGAAGCCTCATATGATTGGCTCACCCATGTGCATTGCTTTTTCTTCAACTAAGGATATCAAAAAAATGAAGCAAAATAAATAATAGAAGTACATTGGATTGTTGTTTAAATTGGTATTCTTTTTCTGAATCATGAAAGAACATTTTTTTGGGTTTAGTGTCCCTTTAACTATTTAACCTTTTTTTATTTAACTGGCAAAAGTTAGGTAGGAAAAGAGACAAAAAAAAAAAACACCTACTAAAAAAACAAACAACTGCTACTGAAGCTCTCACCGACACTGCATAGCATTTAGAGAGCTGTAGTCCTCCTCTGCTTTAATAATATAATACTTTTACAATCAGCAGAACTATTTAACCCAGAATACCTCTGAGTTCCCAACAGGATATTGAGGTGAATCCTATAAAGGCTAGAAATGTTTAGTTAGAATATGAGTTAGAACTGCACAGCACTAATGAGATATTTACTTGTTTGCTATTGCCAGATAACACAACCACTGTTTCTATTATAGTGGTGATTAAGTTAATATCCTTATCTGCAGGAAATATTTACAGTTTCCTGTACTCTTCATTTGAAGTATTTGTTTACTTTGTCCTCATGTGCACATTGAAACTCTTGACATCAGTAACATCACTGTTTCAGAAAGAATTGATGAGCACATAGAAATGTAGGCAACTTTTTATTGGGGGATGCTTATCCTGGGTCAGCTTGGTGGGCTTTTGGAAATTATGTAGACAGAGGTGGGCAGTCTTGAGGTGTGGCTGGGTATCTAGGGTTGTGGCTAGAGTGTATAAAGTGCTCCTGCACTAAAATCCAGAATTTAGTACCTGACTTGCTTTCCCTAACATCAGTCATTAGTACTACTATGGCAGGATTGGACAGGAGACAGTGAACAAATACATGGTAAGACCCCCTGTACATTATTACAAAACAGGAGCTTATTATGCAGACAATATCTCCCCCCCCCCCCCATTCATGCACATTTTTTGGCACCAAATGGCAATGGCAAATGAACTAATCAATTTTTATATCAAGTAATCACTAGTTTTTCATCCATTCCTTCTAATAGTGTATTTGGCTGTTTGTATATCAAATGGCTCGACAAATCAGCAACATTTAGATGAATTTGCATTCGTCTGAAGACCAAATGAACATCTCAAATTTCTAATTAATTATGAGTTTTGCCCAGGCCAGTCAAAAATAATGTTTAACTGTACATTTTCCCCCAAAAAATTAAATTAAAACAAAAATATTTTGTGCAGTGGAGCTGTAACTAATAATTAAATAGATTTCAATACTGGTTACATATGAATTATTTTATATAGAAAATCAATTGCAACTTAATGTTCCTTTCTGTTTAAATTTAACAAATGTCAATTATAATTATAGCTAAATATCATAAAGTTTACAATTCTGAAATAAATATGCAACTGGATATTCTTCCTGACTTAGAGAAAATAAAATGAAAGAGAGAGAAAATGAAAGAAGATGGAAGAGAAAAAATGTGAAAGAGGATTTAAAACAGAATAGGAAAAAACAAAAGATATAGTAAGAGATTAGAGAGAGAGTATAAAAAAATAAATATTGACAAGAATTGCGACATATGGGAAGTCTGGTTAGACACAGACATGGTGACTTTAAATGCAGAATGGTCTATATATAATTTTATTGCAAGGGGACAAATTTTTATTTGTTTATTTATTTGTTTATTTATTTTCTCGTTCTGCTATCTCTCACTTCTTTTCTTACTTCTGGCCCACATTCATTCAGCACAGTGTACAGGGACTTGTTCTTGTGGCCCACTAGTATCCTGATAGATAAGCTCTAAATAAAATTAGGATTTTTTCTGCGGTACAGGCTATAATTCTGTATATTATGAGCAGTTGTAAATTCCATAGTTGTCAATTTTGCTAGGAGATGCTAAACTATACTCCTGTAATTCGTAGCAATGGTTGGGAAAACATATAATTGTCTTTGGGTTCTCCTATGTAGGGGTTTCCTATCATGTTGAATGTAAATGTTATAAGAGTACAATATTGTTCCTTCTATATGCTTATAATCTCCTATGATCCTCTGTTACATATTTCATAATGTTGGTTTCTTGCTTTGGTTCTTTGTTTTTTTTTGCTTCTATTAAAATAAAAAAAAATATTAAAGGGACATAATACACATATGCTAAATCACTTGAAAGTGATGCAGCATAACTGTAAAAAACTGACAAGGAAATATCACCTGAGCTCCAAACGATTTCTTAATTGCTGTGTATAAACAGTTATACTTTAGCTGCTGTCCAGCTGCAAGTTAGAAAAAGCAAACAAAAACAAGAACAATATCCAATCAGCATCAGCAGTGTTGAGGTAATGCTTTGCCTTTGCTGTGATCTCAAGAGATTTCATTAAAATCTCATGAGATTTCATAGAATTTACATAAGCTGAATGGGAAAACAACATGACTGTGTCTGTACATGACAGATGCACACTCCCTAGCTTGTCCTGGGACAAGCATCCTGATTGGCTGCTTAAAGTCTCTTTACAGTGGGGTGTGAACAATTAGGAAATGTGAGGTAAAATATCTTCCATTTTCATATAGAGATGTTCTGGTGATATTTTCTAGTCTGCTTTTTACAGCTATGCTGCATCAGTTTCAAATGCTTCAACATTTGAGTTTCATGTCTCTTTAAATAAATAAATAAATAAATAAATAAATAAATATTGAAACTATGGGGAAGAAAGAAAGAAAGAATAAATGATAGATAAACAGTGAAAATATAAAGAGAAAAACAAATAGGAAGAGAATATGAAAGTGAGAGCAAAAAAAAAAGAGGAAAATAGCAAGAGTAATTGAGAATTAGAAAGAGAAATAATGGATAAAAAGGGAACATGCCAGAAAAAGAGTTTGGAAGTGAAAATGTAAGAAAAAAGTTATATTAAAAAAAGTTCAAGTAATAAAAAAATCTATAAACGCAAATGACAAATCCCTTTTCCTTATACATATTCACTCATGATTGCAAAGCGAAACTGAGACATATTACTCTGAAAACATTTCAATAAACATATTTCTTCTTCCAGGCTCCAAAACGACAGATGATTTAATTGCGCTGTAGAAGATCAATGGCAGATAGGGGAATGTAATTAGTCCCCTGTCAGGTTTAACTTGTTATTTCTGTAGAAAAAAAAGTATGCAGAAATGGAAAATCAGGCAGTACTTTGCTTTGACTATTGAGATAAAAAAATATGTGGTTTTGTTTATTATCTTGCCATCTCAACTAAGCAGTCAAAGCTTACAAGCATTGGAACACAACCTCTCCCCTGACTCCACACCTCTGAATGTAGCTTGTCAAGCTTGGGACCATGAAGTGTGTCGGGGAGGGGGAATCTGACAGTGATATCAACATAATAGCATAAACTGCATTACACATGCGCTCGTCTGCAATATAATTGAGTGCACCAGTACCAAGCACAGATTTAACGTCTCTGCCCTCAACTGCCTTACCAGGACTATTTTTTTTCTCTTCACAAACCACACTCCTTAGAACTCAAATATTTATTTTATCTTTTAATATTTCTGAGTTATTTAAAATCTCAATGAAAACCCCATTAGTTCAATATTAACAAAGATACATTGATTCACTTTACCTTTGTGGGCTCAATGGATATTCAGATAGACGGTGCAATGTAAAGAATTTATTTTTTGCAATTGACTTCCATTATTAAATTTGCTTTGTTCTCTTGACATCCTTTGTTGAAGAGTACTCTAGGTAGACTCATAGGAGTGTGCACTTGTTTATGTCAACCAATTTTGGAACAATGTGTACATTTTTTATCCGATTAAACAGATACAAAAAACACCTTTGTTTTATGAATTTTTAAGAACATTACTGGAATTCTCTCAGCTTACAAAAAGATAAATGAGGAAGTTGACATTAGTATAATATTACAAAATTAAACAATATAAAGAAGAACTAGGAACATATTGGTACTATGGTGTAGTCTGTTTCAGCCGTCTCTTGAAGCCAAGGGGTAAAATCTAGACTGTCTAACTTCACTGTCGTAGAACCTCAAACAGGAAAAACTTTATTCAGACGCGGTATTAAAAAATGTTCAATCATTATTTTTAATGCCTGAATAAATATGAAGCAAAAGCTATTTAATTGGACATTACTTAAATTGATTACAGCTACAGTAGAATGGTTAGTGCCCACCATATTCTTGCTTTTCCTGCTGTGCCTACAGATCTTTTCTTCAGTTAAAAGGACAGTTTACGCCAGAATTTGTATTGTTTAAAAAGATAGACAATCCTTTTATTACCCATTCCCCAGTTTTGCATAACCAACACTGTTATATTAATATAGTTTGTACCTCTGTGATTACCTTGTATCTAGGTCACTGCAGACTGCCCCATTATTTCTGTTTTTTGACAGACTTGCATTTTAGCCAAATAGTGCCCTCTTATAAATAACTCCATAGGCATGAGCACAATGATATATATATGGCATATAAAAACTGTCAGATGCATTCAGATAAGAGACGGCTCTCAAGGGCTTAGAAATTAGCATAAGAGCCTATCTAGGTTTAGCTTTTAACTAAGAATACAAAGAGAGCAAAGCAAATTTGATGATCTAAGTAAATTGGAAAGTTATTATGTAACTTTCAAACTGTAGAAAAAAAACTTTTAAAATGCAATTCTTCTGCTTTTTTTTTTTGCATTATAAAGCAAAGTGCAAGGTGCAGCTATCAAAAAGCCAGCAATGTCACTGCTTCTGTCACAGGATGCAACAATATGTACGTACCGAGATGGCTACACTCAGTATAAAGATGTAGAGCTTTGCTAACTGACTTAAAGGACTACTAAACACAGTAAAATAACAAATTCAATAAATGCATAATAAAAAGACAACACAATTTCAAACAAGTCGTAGATTTTTTTTTCTGACAAATGTCAAAGTTACTTACATTTTCCTTCCTAAAGCATCATGTGACGGTCATCAGCCAATCAGAAAATGCACATACCTATATCCTGTGAATTAGTAGGAGCTGGTGCCTCAGCAAATGTGAATATAAAAAGATTGTGCACATTTAGATTATATAAGTGAATTGCAAAGTTGTTTACAATTGTTTTCTCTATATTAATCATGAAAGTTTAAAGGGCCATAATACCCAAATGTTTAAACACTTGAAAGTGATGCAGTATAAGCTGTAAAAAGCTAACTAGAAAATATCACCTGAACATCTCTATGTAAAAAAAGAAAGATATTTTACCTCAAAAGTTCCTCAGTAGCCACATCCCATTGTAAAGGACTTCTAAGCAACAAATTAGTATGTCTGTACCGGGACAGCGGAAGGAGCGAGCTTATGTGCACTCTCATCTTATTTCCCTATTCAGCTTAAAGGGACATAATACTCATATGCTAAATCACTTGAAACTGATGCAGTATAACTGTAAAAAGCTGACAGGAAAATATCACCTGAGCATCTCTATGTAAAAAAGGAAGATATTTTACGTCACAATCACCTCAGCTCAGCAGAGTAAGTTCTGTATAAAAAAAGTAAAAAAAAAAAATGAAGAAATTAACTGCAGCCAATCAGCATCAACAGTGTTGAGGTCATGAACTCTTTTACTGTGATCTCATGAGATTTCACTTAACTCTCATGAGATTTCATTGTAATCTTCCTTACACTGAATAGGGAAATAAGATGAGTATGCACGTAAGCTCGCTCCTTCCGCTGTCCCGGGACAGACATACTAATTTGTTGCTTAGAAGTCCTTTACAATGGGATGTGGCTACTGAGAAACGTTTGAGGTAAAATATCTTTCTTTTTTACATAGAGATGTTCAGGTGATATTTTCTAGTCAGCTTTTTACAGCTATACTGCATCACTTTCAAGTGTTTAAACATTTTGGTATTATGGCCCTTTAATTTTTACTTGATTGTCCCTTTAAAGAGAATGATTTTAAAGAGAGCTGCAGGTTCATGAGGGAAAAAATGCATGGTGATTGGTGAGTAGTAGCCATGGTACTGTAGTTGTAACCAGTAGTTTAATGTCCCGTTAAACTAAGATACTAATATCACTCATGTAATGCTCATTAATTCTAGATACTTCCTACTAATGTTTAATAAGTTTTAGCAGCCAAAAAAAAAAAAAGATTTATTCCCAAACAGTTGTTTAGGATGCTCAGAGTGAGCCTGAAGAGCTAGTTAAAGGGACAGTCTACTCCACAATGTTTGTTGTTTAAAAAGATAGATAATCCCTTTATTACCCATTCTCCCGTTTTGCATAACCAACACAGTTATATTAATGTATTTTTTAGCTCTGTGATTGCCTTGTATCTAAGCCTCTGCAGACTGCCCCTTATCTCAATTCTTTTGACAGACTTGCATTTTAGTAAATCAGTGCTGACTCATAAATAATACCAGAGGAGTGAGAACAATGTTATCTGTATGGCACACATGAACTAGTGCTGTGAAAAACTGTCAACTGCCTTCAAGAGGTTAGAAATTAGCATTTGAGTCTACCTAGGTTTAGCTTTCAACAAAGAATACCATGAGAGCAAAGCAAATTTGATAATAAAAGTAAAGTGGAAAGTTGTTTAAAATTGCATGCCCTGTCTAAATCATGAAAGTTTAATTTTGATTAGACTGTCCCTTTAATTAGCAAAAGTCGTAAGACCGCTGCTACTTAATCTAACCGCATCACTTAAGCTGGTGGATTGCAATCATCTTGATCCAAACTAATTGGGATGATTGACAGCCCCCTTCTTGTGCGCGATTGGTCATGCGCAAACAGGGGGCGACATTGCCTAATAAGCGAATTGTGCAATGATAACTGCGGACTGGGCTTACAAGATTCAAAGAAGAAAACCTTGTCCAGTAGACCTTTGATTAATGGAGCCTATAATACAGGGGATGTCTTTTCCCCAGTTGGTAAACTAACCTTGTAGTGTTATCTGTACTTTATTAACATTACAAAATGCCATTTAAATGTTTTAAAAAAAAATCCCTATGAAGAATCATTAATAAAGTGACATGAAACCCAGAATTTTTATTTCATGATTCAGATAGAGAATACAATTTTAAGCAACATTCCGATTTATTTTCATTATCTAATTTGCTTCATTCTTTTGGTATCCTTTTTTGAAGAAATTGCAAAGCATATGGGAGAGCCAAGAACACAAGACATCTATTTGCAGCCACCAATCAGCATCTACTGAGCATATTTAGATATAATTTTCAACAAAGTATATCAAGAGAATGAAGCAAATAAGATAATAGTATCAAATTGGAAAGTTGTTTTAAATAGCATGCTCTTCTAAATCATAAAATAAAATATTTGGGTTTCATGTCCTTTTAATATCTTTTTTTTATGCTTTTTTTGTTCAAGGTTTGACAATTGCTTTTCAACAGCAAACTCCACTTCATTTGCTTTATTTGGAGGAGTCATTCCTGGCTTGATGATTCTGCAGAAAATAATGCTAGCCATGATCATATTGTTAGAATAAAGTACTTGTTTTAAAGCTATTTTCAGTTAAAACCAATTAGGGTAATTTATGTATCATGGTTAGCCTTGAGAAATCAGCAAGGTGTATTTCATGTTCTAATTATTAGAAAATTCTCAATTTTCAGAGCAAAAGTACATGCAAGAGGCAAAATAAATAAAGAAGGTATATTGGAAAGTTATTTCATTATGCATAACTGTGTACTTTATATACTAATCTGAAGGTGTTTAAAGGGATAGTAAACCCCAAAATGTTATTTTATGATTCAGATAGAACATACAGTTTTAAACAACTTTCCAATTTAATTCTATTATCAAATTTTCTTCATTCTCTTGTTATCCATTGCTGAAGAGACAGCATTGTACTACTGCCAGGAAGCTGAAAATATCAATTTAGCCAATCACAAGAGACAAATGTGTGCAGGCACCAATTAGCATCAGCTTCCACTAGTGTATGATATGTGTGCATTCATCTTTTAGCAAGGGGTACTAAGAGAACAAAGAACATTTGAAAATAGAAGTGAATTTAAAAGTGTCTTAAAATGACCCGCTCTATCTGAATCATGCACGTTTAATTCTGACTTTCCTACCCCTTTAAGGTCCTTTTAATTCCGTAGAATCAGTTGCTCTCAATTTCACACAGAACTCATATTCAGACAGATAGTTTAAAATTTCTGTTCTTTGTATTCAAATTTCAAAGATAAAAAAATAAATATATAATATTAACCTTTCACATAGCTCCACAAAACTAAGCCTTTATAATTCCTTTTATGTTTGTGTTTTTGTTATTGTTTGCTGTCAACTTTGCATTTTCTGCAAATATACAGGCAAAACAAAGACCACTGGTAAAAAAATACAATTGGCTGTTCTGTATCTTAAATTTCCAAGTGTGCTCCTTGCTAAGAATTACACTTTCATCTGAAATACATGAAAACACATTTAAGCATGTATAATTAAATAAGATCAGCTAATTGGAACTCTTTCAGCCTAAAAGCATTTAGTGGAAAAAGAGATGCTTTCTTGAGCTGTAGCACTTGGCACTTGAAAGCCACTACTGGAAGAATTCAGATAATGTTTGTGTTTTTTTTTTACCTTTGCAACCACAATAGAGGCAATGATATAGACAATGTGCTGTGAGAGCTACTGAAATCTGACATGTTCTCAGCGTCTGACCACAGAAAGACCCACTGGATGGATGAGCTATCTGTATTCAGTGGATGCATTTAGGAACAAACAGTCCTAATATCTGTCTTTATAAATGGATTAATTTATAATGCAATGGAAAACTCATTATGTAATTGTTATTTCCTATTGCTTATATGTGTAGGAACTTTTGCAGAGACATTTTATACCAATGTACTGCCAGAGTATCTGTTCTAATTACTGGTTGTAAGCCAAAAAAAAAAAAAAAAATAGATCAGTTTTTCAAGATATGTTGTAGGTCAAAATAAAGACCTAAGGGAGGTTATTGAACTAAGATTATACCCTTTAAAGTATCATCATTATAATGTATGATTTGTCATAATGGGAATTTGTCATGAAGACCTCATGATTTTAGGTGTGAGGGGTTAACTTTTTCTCTGTGTGCTTATTATTTTGTGGGGGGTTTCCAGATGAAATAGCTTTTAAGATTAACTTGACAAAAATATATATATATATTATAGCCCTTTTCAGTCAAACACCTTGTTATATACTATATATCTTTAAATAATTTTGATCAGATAGTGTATATATATATGAGTGTAATTGTATCTTTTAATGTATTTATGTTGTGTTTGGTACAATTTTTTTAACTCCTTTTCCTTTACGTTGGATCTTCAGTCGCGCTAACATGACAAGTGCCAATATTGTGCACGCGCTAACGTTTGCATACCTCTTGTAATCTAGCCCAAAGCAGGTAAACAAAATATTAAAAATGCATTATTATTATTATTATTATTATTATTATTATTATTATTATTATTATCGGTTATTTGTAGAGCGCCAACAGATTCCGCAGCCATTACAATATTATTTTACTATAATTAAATATTTTTGGGCAGTTACATTTTGAGTTTAATATCTTTTTAAGTAAAACTATTTAATTTTTCTCTTTAAAGGGGCAAGTGAATAAAGAAAATGTTAGAGTGTTTTATGATTGCATTATTGCTAGCATATGTCTGTGTTTGACCTCTGCAAATGAGTTAAAAACAGGCAAAACAGCTCCACAGCACTAGTGGGTCCTAACTGAACACTTCAAGCGAGCCAATGACAAAGGGCATATGTGTGTAGCTACCAATTGCCAGCTAGTTCCCAACAATGCATTGCTGCTTCTGAACCTAGCTAGGCATGTTTTTTTTCAACAAAACATAACAAGAGAACAAAGTAAATTTGATCATTGAAAAGTCTCTTAAATATTACATTCTCGGTCTGAATCATGGAGGTTTAATTTTGACTCTTACGCCCCTTTAAAAACAGAATGTTCAACTACAGACCATAGTTTGTAATACGTTTTATTTAAGTTCATTATAGATGAACTAGGAGGTGGAATATCCTGAACCCTTTTCCCTGACTTTGTATTTCTATTATGTCCGATCAATACCACTTAACCCACTGGCCATCAAATAGAAGCAGTGCATTGTGCAACAGCAAATAGAATAATGCAGCATAGGGGTTAATGCCTATGTTTTATGTGGCTAACTCATAGAGATAAATGATGAAGCCATCACTTTGAATAACATCATATTAATTGATATTGATTCCATAAATCACAAAAAAATAGTCTTTGAATAATATATCATATTTTATTTATAAGTATTCAGTATTAAATGTTTTACTTTACCAATGGCGAATTGCCACCCTTTCCGGTAATATAGTAAAGTTCTTATCAATTGAAGAACATCTCAAATTGAATATGTTTAATCAGCAAATATATTTTTCTCTTTGATTAAATCTTCACTCTCTTTTTAATGTATCAACAGGGGAGTAATGACAATGTTTCTTAGGCCCTACAGTCAGAAGTGGCTTTGCTGCAAAGGTGCCTGGTGGTTACTATACTCCACCTGCTTTCTATCTAGCCCCTCTGTGTGTCGCCCTTTCATTTGGGCAGGCAGAGAGGGGCAACTGTCGAAGAGCCCATGCTTTGAAGGGATCCGCACTGTGAGGGGTGAGGGTATGTGAAGGTGTAAATTTTATCCTGTATTTAGTTGATGAAGAAGTGTTAATGGTATCAGGAGGTGTAATATATAGTGTTATTCTTCATATAGGATACAATAAATGTTAGGGCATAGGTGGCCATACAGGGAGCAGGGCATACAGTGTGGGGGGGGGATTAAAGGGGTTCAGCTTAGGGGCCCCACAAATTTGTCTTGTCCAGTGCCTTGCAAATGCTAATGGTGGCCCAGAACAAGGCTCAAAGTGTAAGAAAAGTGTTTGGATTTCCCTTTACAAATGTGCAGGGTTTCCAAGATGGCCGCTGTACCAGGAACCTGCAATCATATTTGAACAGGAAGTGCATATCCCCTGGTGCAAACTAAATAAGGTAAATGGGTGGCTCAGTCACACTAAAGCAGCTCCTCTTACTCCTATGTGGCTGCTGGCTTAGCATCTGCTGATTGCAAACAGCCAGAAAGGGCACTGTAGAAATGGAGGCCCTGTCACAGCCTTTGCTCAAGGGCCTATTGATTTCTAGTTACATCCGTGTAATATACAATAACATATGTATATGTTCTTATTATCAGTGTTAAAGCTGTGTATATTCATATACACACATGCATACACACATACACACATATATATATATACATACAGATGTTGTTATATGTAATTTGATATATTAGTGCACTTATATATTTTTAATAACCAGGCAAAACATTGTATTTGATGTTTCTGAGAAAATCTATCCTGTTCTTCAGGAATAAAGAGAAAAATGTTAATTTCTCAAGAAGGTTGGTTCCCCCAAAAAAATTCAAATACATTATTTGATTTGTTTATTAAAAGGACATGAAACCCAAATCTTTTCTTCATGATTCTGATAGTGCATACAACTGTGAACAGCTCTCCGATTTACTTCTTTTATTAAATGTGCTTAATTATCTTGGAATACCCTGTTGAAGAAGCAGCACTACTGGTAGGTAACTAAACCTATTAAGTGAGCCAATGAAAAGAGACATATACAGTATGCAAAGCCACCAATCAGCAGCTAACTCCCAGTAGTGCATTGCTGCTCATAAATCTACCTAGGTATGCTAGAATACCAAGAAAACAATGAGAATTAGATAATAGAAGTACATTGGAAAGTTGTTTAAAATTGCATGCTCTATCTCAATCATTAAATATTTGTTTTTTATTTTACCTTCCCTTTAAAAAATCCTGAGAATGCAGCTTTCTGCTTTTAATATATACTGTATGTTTATATGTATCTGTAATATAAACCAGTTTATTCTGAGAGTGCAGCTCAGGACATGGAATGTGCACACACCCCAGGCTGTAAACGCAGCGCATTACCGTATATTTAGTAGCACACTCTCACTAGCACAATTAACAGGCATTATTAAAAAAAAACAGAAAAGACGGCTAAGCTTTGGTTTCAATCACTGGATGAGGTGCCTTTGTGAGGTGATTGCGCTTATCTTCTCCTGGCCAATAGCTATAACTAAAACTTTATGTTTTTTCGTATTCGCTGCTTTCTGTATATGTGTAAGTGGCGCTGGCTGACTGCTTTTGCTTTTATGCGGATATACTTTTGTACACATTATATATCTGACAATTAGTAATCTACAAACACAGATTATGAGTAAACAAATAATGTACTGGAGAGTCATGATTTGGTATATTTCATGCATCTCCTGCATTTTTTCTTCATCATTGCAGCAAGGACTGAATTGATCAAGTCAACAGGAAAACATTCCAAGCCACTTCATTATAACAAGTTTCTTAAAAATAAACAATGATGAAAAATAAAGTGCCAGATGCCTTTCTTGCCCACTGGCTAATACACAATAATGAAAAAACTACCAGATGCCTTTAATGCCCACTGGCATTATACACTCACTATTTATCATTAATGGGATTGATCAAAGCATCCTTACTATTCATAGTAGACTATATGCATTTGGGAAGGTGCATGCGATGGTACACATGCCTTATAAATGTTATCTGTCTATCTATCTATCTATCTGTCTTTCTGTATTTCTGTCTGTCTGTCTGCCTGTCCATTTGTCTGTCGAGAGTTGACTTTTGAGTATGTTTTAGTTGACTTTTGAGTACAATGGAGCCGAATTATCAAGGGCCAAATGGCCCCTGATCCCCCTGTTTCCACACAAGCTCGCCAAAAACAGCAGTTATGAAGCAGCGGTCTTAAGACCGCTGCTTTTTAAAGGGACACTGAATCCAAATTGTTTCATTTGTGATTCAGATAGAGCATGCAATTTTAAGCAACTTTGCAATTTACTTCTATTATCAAAATTTCTTCATTCTCTTGGTATCTTTATTTGAAAAGCAAGAATTTAAGTTTAGATGCTTTTTTTGGTGAACAACCTGGATTGTTCTTGCTGATTGGTGGATAAAATCAACAACCAATAAACAAGTGCTGTCCAGGTTCCTGAACCATATAAAATTGCTTAGATGCCTTAGTTTTTAAATAAAGATAGCAAGAGAACGAAGAAAAATTGACCATAGGAGTAAATTAGAAAGTTGCTTAAAATTGCATGCTCTATCTGAATCACAAAATAAAAATTTGGGTTCAGTGTCTCTTTAACTAGTCCGCCTGCTCTGAGGCTACGGACATCAATCGGCCCAATCTCATATGATCAGGCTGTTTGAAACCCCATGCTAGCGGCCGATTGTCCGCAAATCTGCAGGGGGCGGCATTTCACAAGCAGTTCACAAGAACTGCTTGTGCAATGATAAATGCCGACAGCGTATGAGCGGATCATGACGGACAGAGCGATGATAAATCGGCCCCAATGTCTCTATTAATAGTTTTTGTATATACACCATTATCATAACTTACATACAGTAAGAATTTCACCCACAAAGTACATGAATGAATGTGTTTTATTTATTATTTATAAGCCTCTCTAGTGTACTTGACTTCTATGTCATTGCATTGCTCGTCGCTGATGGGTGCCGGATTGATGTCATTGCTAGCCATCTGCTACAGTCTGGGGCTATCACATAAAGTAATCTGGAGGACATTCAGCAGCTGACAGTAAGCAGCAGAGCTGCACTATATGTTCAGCTGTTAAATGAATATTAAATATTGTAGATGCAACGTTTGACACAAACATCAGCTCCATCTGAATAGTCAGATCCAGAAACATCACATTTGACACCGTGCTTTCTGTTTTATTTAAAAGCTAATATGTAGTTTCCATATGAAGACTTTTAAATGGCACTGTCACTCATGATGATCCTAGCACAATCCATTAGCCTTAGTACAGAGAATACTTTGATCTTAATATTAAAAGTGACCTTTATACCAATATTATTCAAATAGTGCTGAAGTCACACTCCTGAGGCTATCTAGGTATGCTCTTATGGAAAGGATCTACGTTTCTTAAAAGGAGACCATAACTGTATGTTCTATCTGAATCATAAAGGTTTAATTTTGTATCCTTTAAAGATACAATAGGGTAGATTACTAATGAATAATTCTTCATTAACACAAAAGCGTTAGATGCCTCTATGGCAGCCTGCAAGGTTTCTAAATTTAAGAGAGCAAATTTTCAATTCCATATTAAGTGCCAAGCAATATTCAAAAGTTGTCTTAGAATCATAACAGCATAATATTGTCAACTTGCTGTGCCAAACCGAGCTGAATTTTTTTGGTTTCTCCAAATATTTTTATCTCCACTTCATGGAAAATTTCTATCAATTTGATGTTCATAAAATCTAATGTAAGTGCTATGAATTAACCACCCAAATTCCATGTTCCTGCTATAAGAATAGCAAAATACTTGGTGAGAGGCCTGACTTAATTTTCACGACTGGAGTTAAATAAAGTTTGGATCTCTAAAAAGCATTTTTGCTCAGCTTTATATATGGAATCACTAAATAAGCAAGAATACTGGAAAATCATTACAAAATGGTGCAATTCTATTGGGAAATCTCATACTGTATATTCTTAAAAATAAGACGTAAAAGCTTGTTTTACGAGAACATGACTAGCACTTGCCTAGACTTTAACTTTTAATTATTTCGATAAACACATAGGGATCATTTATCTGAATATTCCAGCTGCAAAACTGGTGTGAAAAATAGCACCAAATTTATCACAGGTAGAAATCCCGTTGCTTTCAATAGAATATATATATTTTTTTTCCCTTATTTGCATCTGGTGCTTTTCCTACACCTGTTCTGCGACAGTGAGATTGATAAATGGCTCCCCTGGTATGCTATACATCAACCAAAGCATTGTAATCCAGCACAGCCTGTCATATATTGAATATTCACTCTTTTGTATGCACATTAGAGGTGGTAAATGTTATTTTTACATCTGATAAACCTAACATATGTTTTTGAGTCAGCAGAAAAAAAAAACCGGTGTCAAATATAATAGATATGACTGACAAATTTTCCAACGCAAGGTCTGTTGGTAGCAAGAAGCCAATTATACATGTGCAAAGCATCTTGGGGGTACTAATAAATGATGTTGAATCTTTGGATGAAGGAATATAAGTGTCAAGGTTATAGCTTTTTTTTAAAAAAATACAGTTTTGGTACAAATGTACTTTAAAAAGCCCTATATATATATATATATATATATATATATATATATATATATATATATATATATATATTATTTTTTAAACCAAGTCAGGAGATCTGTCTTCTGTGGCATACAATGCTTTCTTTCATTGCAGCTATGAATGCTGGGTAGATTAGAAGTATGCAAATGTGAGTCACAGTAAGCTAGATTCATAGACACTAGTGAGCTTGCCAAGGGGATTCATTATGAAAGCAATACAATTTGCAAAATTAGCTTGACCTATATTTTCTGTATATTCATTAGTGGGCGTCCGTAACATCTGTTAAGTGCCCAGTAAATGATATCGCACACATATAATCAAAACCTATTGTTAATCGGTTAAAACTTTAACAACGTGGTACACCAGCTGTCATTTATGCGTGTACTAGAGCGTAATTCACTGACAGTGACCTGTAACTACAGGGGTTTCAGGGCTCCACTGCTACCGGGCCCATCATCTTAGGGTGTCTACTGATGCTCAAGCAGAATCAGATTTTAGAGAAGCTTGTTATGGGCTGCAGTTTTTTTAATCACCACTAGAGGTCACTAAAACTTGTGATGACAGAGAAAAAGGAGGTGTGTTTGTGTGTGTGCATGTGTCTGTGTGTTTATATTAAGTTTAATCACAAATTAAAATGAATATAAACAAATTGATATTTCCGTAGATAATGAATAATATCCTTAAACATAATAAAGTAAGTAACTCTTGCAATTGGGTATTACCCCATTATATACTAAGATGGTGACATTTATTTATGGGTGGGAATATGAAATACATATTTGAATGCCAGGGAACTTCTGAATATCAAAAATGTGCAGTGACTCTCTAGAATGTGCTTATGTTGTAGGGTGTGACAACACAGAGGGCTAGATTACAAGTGGAGCATTATTTTGCGTTTTCGCTATAGTGAAAAATCTGCTAGAATTAAGATTTTTGTTCTAGTTTGGTTTCGCTGGTTTTACAAGTTGAAAGTAAACTTTTTTTGCTCTAGCGGTAACCCGACTAGTGCAAAATTCCGAACTTAGAATATCGTGTGCACGTTCACTTATTCCCCCATCGAAGTCAAAGCTCTGCTAGTATTTTCATTTTTGCGCTAGCCGGGTTGCGCTGGTATTACAAGTTGAAAGTAATCTTTTTTTTCTCCAGACGTAACCCGAAAAAAATAAAATTCTAAAATCGGGATTGCGTTTAATCATTCCCCCATAGAAGTCAATGGAAAAAAAGTTAAAATTAAACCCCACCCCACTCTTGCGCAAACACTATCTCATAATCTCGTTAACGTTACCCAACATGAAAATATGAATATTTCATATTCCAATTTTCTTTATGTAACTAAATATGTTCTATTTATTCATAAATACATATTTCTAAATACAGGGAGTGCAGAATTATTAGGCAAGTTGTATTTTTGAGGATTAATTTTATTATTGAACAACAACCATGTTCTCAATGAACCCAAAAAACTAATTAATATCAAAGCTGAATATTTTTGGAAGTAGTTTTTAGTTTTTTTTTAGTTTTAGCTATTTTAGGGGGATATCTGTGTGTGCAGGTGACTATTACTGTGCATAATTATTAGGCAACTTAACAAAAAACAAATATATAACCATTTCAATTATTTATTTTTACCAGTGAAACCAGTATAGCATCTCAACATTCACAAATATACATTTCTGACATTCAAAAACAAAACAAAAACAAATCAGTGACCAATATAGCCACCTTTCTTTGCAAGGACACTCAAAAGCCTGCCATCCATGGATTCTGTCAGTGTTTTGATCTGTTCACCATCAACATTGCGTGCAGCAGCAACCACTGCCTCCCAGACACTGTTCAGAGAGTGTACTGTTTTCCCTCCTTGTAAATTTCACATTTGATGATGGACCACAGGTTCTCAATGGGGTTCAGATCAGGTGAACAAGGAGGCCATGTCATTAGATTTTCTTCTTTTATACCCTTTCTTGCCAGCCACGCTGTGGAGTACTTGGATGCGTGTGATGGAGCATTGTCCTGCATGAAAATCATGTTTTTCTTGAAGGATGCAGACTTCTTCCTGTACCACTGCTTGAAGAAGGTGTCTTCCAGAAACTGGCAGTAGGACTGGGAGTTGAGCTTGACTCCATCCTCAACCCGAAAAGGCCCCACAAGCTCATCTTTGATGATACCAGCCCAAACCAGTACTCCACCTCCACCTTGCTGGCGTCTGAGTCTGGAGCTCTCTGCCCTTTACCAATCCAGCCACGGGCCCATCCATCTGGCCCATCAAGACTCACTCTCATTTCATCAGTCCATAAAACCTTAGAAAAATCAGTCTTGAGATATTTCTTGTCCCAGTCTTGACGTTTCAGCTTGTGTGTCTTGTTCAGTGGTGGTCGTCTTGCAGCCTTTCTTACCTTGGCCATGTCTCTGAGTATTGCACACCTTGTGCTTTTGGGCACTCCAGTGATGTTGCAGCTCTGAAATATGGCCAAACTGGTGGCAAGTGGCATCTTGGCAGCTGCACGCTTGACTTTTCTCAGTTCATGGGCAGTTATTTTGTGCCTTGGTTTTTCCACACGCTTCTTGCGACCCTGTTGACTATTTTGAATGAAACGCTTGATTGTTCGATGATCACGCTTCAGAAGCTTTGCAATTTTAAGAGTGCTGCATCCCTCTGCAAGATATCTCACTATTTTTGACTTTTCTGAGCCTGTCAAGTCCTTCTTTTGACCCATTTTGCCAAAGGAAAGGAAGTTGCCTAATAATTATGCACACCTGATATAGGGTGTTGATGTCATTAGACCACACCCCTTCTCATTACAGAGATGCACATCACCTAATATGCTTAATTGGTAGTAGGCTTTCGAGCCTATACAGCTTGGAGTAAGACAACATGCATAAAGAGGATGATGTGGTCAAAATACTCATTTGCCTAATAATTCTGCACTCCCTGTATATCTGATGATTTTTTTAAACAAATATATTTGTATGCCTATACATATAGATGATTATATATAGGTATATATTCTGCTATGTACAGAACATTGGAATGTGAAAAATTGACAGTAAATACATAGTTAAAAATTGAAATAAATATTAATATTGCATAAATATGTTTTTACATATTTCATCTACTTAAAGGGACATAATACTCATATGATAAATCACTTGAAACTGATGCAGTATAACTGTAAAAAGCTGACAGGAAAATATCACCTGAGCATCTCTATGTAAAAAGGAAGATATTTTACCTCACAATCTCCTCAGCTCAGCAGAGTAAGTTCTGTGTAAAAAAATATACTTCAGCTGCTGCCCAGCTGCAGGTAAAAAATAAATAAATGAAGAAATGAACAGCAGCCAATCAGCATCAGCATTGCTGAGGTCATGAACTCTTTTACTGTGATCTCATGAGATTTCATAGTAAACTTCCTTTAACTGAATAGGGAAATAAGATGAGTGTGCACGAAAGCTCACTCCCTTGCCTGTCAGACAGGACAGGCATACTGATTTGCTGCTTTAAGTCCTTTGCAATGGGGTTTGAATACTTAGGACATTTTGAGGTAAAATATCTTTCTTTTTTACATAGAGATGTTCAGGTGATATTTTCTAGTCAGCTTTTAACAGCTATGCTGCATCACTTTCAAGTGTTTCAACATTTGGGTATCATGGCCCTTTAACGGCAAAAGGCTTTAATGCACTTATCTATATAGCTATATATGTATATATTTATGTGTTTATATGTGTATATTTGTCTGTAAATACATATATACACATATAAATAAATTAATACATATGTATAAATAAATATATAGACATATATATATATATATACAAGTAAAATGAGACAAGAGCAGACCACTATGTTAACCTACTCTTGAAACAAGCAACACTGCACAGTCATAGTCAGAAAAAAGAGATACAGCAGCAGTAAAACAAACTACAAGTAGAATAGAAGTGAATACTCCTATTCGTATCTGTAGTAAAAATATACAAAGGAGACAATAGCACTATAATTCTTATACTAAATACAAAGTTCTAATAGTCCGCCATGAAACATGATAAATGTAAACGTCTGTTGTGAATCCCAACATATATAAGGCCGTATAAACAGGTATTCCCCTTACCAGAAATTACCTCAATAGAATGAGGTAAATTGCCACATCTGTGAGGGGGAGAGAGGAACCTCCAATGTCTATTTCCTTCCGTATGGACTTTTTACAATGTTATGTATCCACCTCCTGGAGTCTGTAGAAACTTCTGGTATCCCCTTTATCCTCTTTGTGAGCAAGGAACACTCTCTGCAGGAATTCAAAGGGATATAAGGTGTCCCAATGTTGACTGGTCCTAACACTGCAATGTGATGCCTTTCTGGGCTAGAACATACAATTTTAAACTCCTTTCCATTTTACTTCTATTATCAAAATTCCTTCATTCTCTTGTTATTCTTTGCTGAAGGATCAGCAGTGCACTACTGACAGCTAACTGAACACATCTAGTTAGCCAATCACAAGAGACAAATGTGTGCAGGCATCAATCAGCAGCTAGCTCTCACTAGTTTAGGATATGTGAGTATTCTTTTTTAACAAGGGTACCAAGAGAATGAAGCACATTTGAAAATAGAAGAGAATTTAAAAATGTCTTAAAATAACATGCTCTATCTAAATCATGCAAGTTTAATTTTGACTTTCCTATCCCTTTAATGAACAGGTTTTACTGAATGTCATGTTTCTTGTGTGGGTATTTAGCAGTAGGAATAAGCACTACTTGATAGTAGGTACATAGAGCAGGTCTTTATTCAGCTCAGAGGTAAGCAACAAACTAACTGAACTAACTGAGAAAACTAACATAAAGCCCCAGAGTGTCTTTTCTTAAAGTAACAGTATACCACATCTCCCCGACTACTTCCAAATCCCCTCTTAACATTTAACACATCTTAACAACAAAGAAACAATACAAATGTGCTCCAATAGCTCAATATACTTTATCCTACAACATAATATTTTAGCTTCTCTGGAGGGTGTGTTGCCCTTCCAGCTCGTGATGTTTTGTGTCCAGCTTCTGCAGACTGTATAGAGACAAATTCTCCTTGATTTGCATCTGAACCTGGCACTTCAGTCTCTGGCTTCTAGTTATCAAGCCGTCAACCTCAAATACGCCTGAATTCCGCAGCGTATTTGTGGTGAGGCTGATTCGCCTAAGTTATCAAGACCTACACACCGGCAAAAGTAGAATATAGTGACGTAAGCTTCGATCCGTCGGACTCAGTCCGACACAGATCGATTCTTACGTCACTCCAGATGTTCCGAACGCAAGTTTGGCACAATCTGACTACTTTTGGTAGTTATCAAATGACTAGCAGGTACGCTCTGCACTTTTCCGGCCCAGCGTACCTGGTTTTCAATCCGCCGCCCTGCTCATGGCGGATCCCATAGGAATCAATGGGAGTCCGAGCATAGCGAAAGTTCATGTTTGCTGCTGCCCGACATCCCATTGATTCCTATGGGAGATGTCTGCACCTAACACCCTAACATGTACCCCGAGTCTAAACACCCCTAATCTGTCCCCCCTACACCGCCGCAACTAAATAAAGTTATTACCCCATAAACCGGTGCTCTCGGACCCCGCCGCCACTATATTAAACATGTTAACCCCTAAACCGCCGCTCCCGCAGCCCACCGCCACTCTAATAAACTTATTAAAACCTAAACCGCCGCATCCGGACCCCGCCGCCACCTATAATAAATTTATTAACCCCTATCCTGCCGATCCCGTACCCCGCCGCAACTAAATAAATTGTTTAACCCCTTTAACCGCCGCTTCCAGACCCCGCCGCCACTTATATTAAACTTATTAACCCCTAATCTGCCCCCCCTACACCGTCGCCACCTATAATAAATTTATTAACCCCTATCCTGCCCCCCCTATACCGCCGCCATCTATATTAAACTAATTAACCCCTAAACCTAAGTCTAACACTAACCCTAACACCCACTAACTTAAATATTATTTTAATAAATCTAAATAAAAATTACTCTTATTAACTAAATTAATCCTATTTAAAACTAAATACTTACCTATAAAATAAATCCTAAGATAGCTACAATATAACTAATAATTATATTGTAGCTTTTTTAGGATTTATTTTTATTTTACAGGCAAGTTTGTTTTTATTTTAACTAGGTACAATAGCTATTAAATAGTTATTAACTATTTAATAGCTACCTACATAAAATAAAGACAAATTTACCTGTAAAATAAAAACTAACCTAAGTTACAATTACACCTAACACTACACTATCATTAAATTAATTATTCCCATTTAAAACTAAATACTTACCTGTAAAATAAACCCTAAGATAGCTACAATGTAATTAATAATTACATTGTAGCTATTTTACGATTTATATTTATTTTACAGGTAACTTTGTATTTATTTTAACTAGGTACAATAGTTATTAAATATTTATTAACTATTTAATAACTACCTAGCTAAAAGAAATACAAAATTACCTGTAAAATAAATCCTAACCTAAGTTACAATTAAACACTACACTATCATTAAATTAATTAAATAAATTACTAGCCAATACCTACAATTAAATACAATTAAATAAACTAAATTACAAAAAAAACCCCACTAAATTACAGAAAATAAAAAAAATATTACAAGAATGTTAAACTAATTACACCTAATCTAAGCCCCCTAATAAAAAAAAATAAAATAAAAAAATAAAATAATAAAAGTCCCTACCCTATTGTACATTACAAAGTAATCAGCTCTTTTACCAGCCCTTAAAAGGGCTTTTTGCAGGGCATGCCCCAAAGTAATCAGCTCTTTTGCCTGTAAAAAAAAAATACAACCCCCCCAACATTAAAACCCACCACCCACATACCCCTACTCTAACCAACCCAAACCCCCCTTAAATAAACCTAACGCTACCCCCGTGAAGATCTCCCTACCTTGAGTCGTGTTCACTAGTGATGTCGCGAATAGTTAGCTGGTGAATAGTTCCCGGCGAACATATGCGATGTTCGATCCACCTCCTATTCGTCATCATTGAGTAAACTTTGACCCTGTATCTCAGTCTGCAGACACATATCAGCAGCAGACACTCCCTCCCAGACCCTCCCAGCTCCTAGACAGCAGCCATTTTAGATTCATTCTGATCCTGCGTTCTTAGTGAGAGGAGGGATAGTGTAGCTGCTGCTGATTGTATAGGGAAATTCATAGCTAGGCTAGTGTATTCAGTGTCCACTACAGTCCTGAAGGACTCATCTGATCTCTGCTGTAAGGACAGCACCCTAAAAAGTCTTTTTTAGGGCTAGAACATCTTTTTTTTTTTTTTTTTGCCTGTGTAATTTTGACTGTGAAACATCAGTCTGCTAGTGTAATCTAATTGCAGTTGCCTGCCTGTCAGCGTGTGTGCCAGGCCCATTTGCTAAGTGCCACCACTCATATCTGTTGTAACAGTAGTGTAAATATTGTAAAAAAAAACTTTTTTGACTGTGAAACATCAGTCTGCTAGTGTAATCTAATTGCAGTTGCCTGCCTGCCTGCCAGTGTGTGTTCCAGGCCTACTTGCCAAGTAAGTGACACCACTCATATTTTGGTGTAACAGTAGTGTAAATATTGTAAAAAAAAAACTTTTTTGACTGTGAAACATCAGTCTGCTAGTGTAATCTAATTGCAGTTGCCTGCCTGCCTGCCAGTGTGTGTTCCAGGCCTACTTGCCAAGTAAGTGACACCACTCATATTTTGGTGTAACAGTAGTGTAAATATTTTAAAAAAAAACTTTTTTGACTGTGAAACATCAGTCTGCTAGTGTAATCTAATTGCAGTTGCCTGCCTGCCAGCGTGTGTGCCAGGCCCACTTGCCAAGTTAGTGCCACCATTCATATTTGTTGTAACAGTAGTGTAAATATTTTTAAAAAAAACTTTTTTGACTGTGAAACATCAGTCTGCTAGTGTAATCTAATTGCAGTTGCCTGCCAGCGTGTGTGCCAGGCCCACTTGCCAAGTTAGTGCCACAACTCATATTTGTTGCAACAGTAGTATAAATATTTTAAAAAAAAACTTTTTTGACTGAAACATCAGTCTGCTAGTGTAATCTAATTGCAGTTGCCTGCCTGCCAGCGTGTGTGCTAGGCCCACTTGCCAAGTTAGTGCCACCACTCATATTTGTTGTAAAAGTAGTGTAAATATTTTTAAAAAAAACTTTTTTGACTGTGAAACATCAGTCTGCTAGTGTAATCTAATTGCAGTTGCCTGCCTGCCAGCGTGTGTGCCAGGCCCACTTGCCAAGTTAGTGCCACCACTCATATTTGTTGTAACAGTAGTGTAAATATTTTTTTTTAAAAACTTTTTTGACTGTGAAACATCAGTCTGCTAGTGTAATCTAATTGCAGTTGCCTGCCTGCCAGCATGTGTGCCAGGCCCACTTGCCAAGTTAGTGCCACCACTCATATTTGTTGTAACAGTAGTGTAAATATTTTTTTTAAAAAAACTTTTTTGACTGTGAAACATCAGTCTGCTAGTGTAATCTAATTGCAGTTGCCTGCCTGCCAGCGTGTGTGCCAGGCCTACTTGCCAAATTAGTGCCACCACTCATATTTGTTGTAACAGTAGTGTAAATATTAAAAAAAAACTTTTTTGACTGTGAAACATCAGTATGCTAGTGTAATCTAATTGCAGTTGCCTGTCTGCCAGCGTCTGTGCCAGGCCCACTTGCCAAGTTAGTGCCACCACTCATATTTGTTGTAACAGTAGTGTAAATATTTAAAAAAATAACTTTTTTGACTGTGAAACATCAGTCTGCTAGTGTAATCTAATTGCAGTTGCCTGCCTGCCAGCGTGTGTGCCAGGCCCACTTGCCAAGTTAGTGCCACCACTCATATTTGTTGTAACAGTAGTGTAAATATTTAAAAAATAACTTTTTTGACTGTGAAACATCAGTCTGCTAGTGTAATCTAATTGCAGTTGCCTGTCTGCCTGCGTGTGTGCCAGGCCCACTTGCAAACTAGTGCCACCATACATATTTGTTATAACAGTAGTGTAAATATTTTAAAAATAAACTTTTTTGACTCTGAAACATCAGTCTGCATTTTTGTGTCAGGCTCACAGTGTATACTGTGCCCACTTGCCCAGTGGCACCACTCATATCTTGTTTAATAGTAGTGTAAGTGTACATTTAAGAGGCAAGGTGCTGTCGTGGTCGTGGTGCTGTGATTCCCTTTGACCCTACAATAATACCTAGTGTTCAGAGGCCACGTACCATGAACGCGAAAAGTTCTGAGGAGGACCTAGTTGACTGGCTAACACAGGACAACCAATCTTCTACAGCTTCCGCTCGGAACCTTGACGCACCATCCACCTCCAGCTTAGCTTCGGGCACCTCTCAAGTGACCAGTGCCATTTGCCCGCCTGCCGCCACCACCAACACTAGCACCACAGCCGATTCACTTGATCTGTCAGAGGAGTTATTGACACATCAGTTGGAAGAAATGAGTGATGCGCAACCATCATTGACAGAGGATGTAGATAACAGTGATTTGTCTCAGTCAGGCAGCATTACAGACATGGACATACAGTGTGATGATGATGATGATGTTGTACCCGCTGCTGCTTCCTTTGTTGATTTTTCAGATACAAGTGAAGCGGTTGATGATGATGCGTCCGTGGATGTCACATGGGTGCCCGCTAGAAGAGAAGAAGAAGAGGGGGAAAGTTCAGATGGGGAGAAAGAGAGGAGGAGACGAGTTGGAAGCAGGGGGAGGTCGTCACAAGGAGCTAGTGGCACAGTCAGACAGCATGCATCGGCACCCGGGGTCAACCAGACAGCACGCCAATCAACGCATGCTGTTGCCACCACCAGAATGCCGTCATCGCAGAGGTCAGCAGTGTGGCATTTTTTGTGTGTGTCTGCCTCTGACAACAGCGATGCCATTTGCAACTTGTGCCAAAAGAAACTGAGTCGTGGGAAGTGCAACACCCACCTAGGTACAACTGCTTTGCGAAGGCACATGATCTCACATCACAAATGCCGATGGGATGAACACATGAGTAGAAGCAGCACACAAACTCAAAGCCGCCATCCTCCTCCTGGTCCAGCATCTTCAGCCACGTCAACCACTGCTGTCCTCCTTGCCCCTCTCAACCATCTGCTACTCCGTCTCTCTTCCGTAGCAGTTCCTGCTCATCTGCCCACAGTTAGGTGTCTGTCAAGAAAATGTTTGAGCGTAAGAAGCCAATGTCCCAAAGTCACCCCCTTGTCCGGCGTCTGACAGCTGGCTTGTCTGAACTCTTAGCCCGCCAGCTTTTACCATACAAGCTGGTGGAGTCTGAGGCGTTCAAAAAAATTGTATCTATTGGGACACCGCAGTGGAAGTTACCCGGCCGAAATTTCTTTGCACAAAAGGCAATCCCCAACCTGTACTCGATTGTGCGAAAGGAAGTAATGGCATGTCTGGCACACAGTGTTGGGGCAAGGGTCCATCTGACCACTGATAGCTGGTCTGCAAAGCATGGTCAGGGCAGGTATATCACCTACACTGCGCATTGGGTAAACCTGCTGACGGCTGCCAAGCATGGAATGCGTGGCTCTGCAGAGGAGTTGGTGACACCGCCATGACTTGCAGGCAGGCCTGCTGCTACCTCCTCTACTCCTCCTACTCCATCCTCTTTCATAACCTCTTCCTCGGCTGAGTCCTCTTCTGCTGATGCGTCTTGCTCCACATCAAAGGCACTCCCCCAGCTCCGCAGGTACTATTCCACATCTCGGATACGGCAGTGTCACGGAAGTAATTTCGTGGCGGCATTGAAATTGGGCAAGTTGACACATGTGCCGTGCATGGCACATGTGTGTAATCTGATAGTACAACGCTTTGTGCATAAGTGCCCAGGCTTACAGGACGTCCTGAAGCAGGCCAGGAAGGTGTGTGGCTATTTCAGGCGTTCCTACATGGCCATGGCAAATTTTGCAGATACCCAGCGGCGAAACAACATCCCAGTGAGGCGCTTGATTTGCTACAGCCCGACACATTGGAATTCAACACTCTTAATGTTCGACCACCTGCTCCAACAAGAAAAAGCCGTTAACAAGTATTTGTATGACCGGGGTGCTAGGACAGCCTCTGCGGAGCTGGGGATTTTTTTGCCAAGTTACTGAACGCTCATAAGCAATGCCTGTAGGCTCATGCGTCCTTTTGAGGAGGTGACAAACCTAGTCAGTCGCACCGAAGGCACCATCAGCAATATCATACCATTTGATTTCTTCCTGGAGCGTGCCCTGCGAAGAGTGCTGGATCAGGCCGTAGATGAGCGTGAAGAGGAAGAGTTGTGGTCACCATCACCACCAGAAACAGCCTTATCAGCATCGCTTGCTGGACCAGCGGCAACGCTGGAAGAGGATTGTGAGGAAGAGGAGTCAGAGAAGGAATGTGGCTTTGAGGAGGAGGAGGAGGAGGAAGACCAACCACAACAGGCATCCCAGGGTGCTCATTGTCACCTATCTAGTACCCGTGGTGTTGTACATGGCTGGGGTGGAAGAACATACCTTCAGTGAGATCACTGAGGACGAGGAATTTGACATGAGTAGCTCGGCATCCAAACTTGTGCAAATGGGGTCTTTCATGCTGTCGTACCTGTTGAGTGACCCTCGTATAAAAAAACTGAAGGAAAATGACCTGTACTGGGTGTCCACGCTGCTAGACCCCCGGTATAAGCATAAAGTGCCTGAAATGTTACCAAATTCCCGCAAGTTGGAAAGGATGCAGCAGTTCCAAAATAAATTAAAAAGTATGCTTTACAAAGCGTATAAGGGTGATGTCACAGCACAACGGGAATCATCTAACAGGGGAAGAGGTGAAAGTAATCCTCCGACTCCCACAACCACGCCGGCAAGGACGGGACGCCTAACAGACGTGTTGTTGATGGAGGACATGTGGAGCTTTTTAACTCCTATGCATCGCCACAGCCCTTCAGGGTCCACCCTCAGAGAATGACTCGACCGACAGGTAGCAGACTATCTCGCCTTAACTGCAGATCTCGACACTCTGAGGAGCGATGAGCCCCTTGACTACTGGGTGTGCAGGCTTGACCTGTGGCCTGAGCTATCACAATTTGCAATAGAACTTCTGGCCTGCCCCGCTTCAAGTGTCCTGTCAGAAAGGACCTTCAGTGCTGCAGGAGGTATTGTCACTGAGAAGAGAAGTCGGCTAGGTCAAAAATAGTCTAGATTACCTCACCTTTATTAAGATGAATTAGGGATGGATCCCGAAGGGACTGACATTGGGTGATACATTCGAGTAAAAAAGGCCTAATGAGATGATCTGCCTTCGGCTATAAATGGTCCACAAGCTGCTGTATGTTATCTACGAATGCCGGATGACTTGCGTGACTTAACCGCCACAAACTAGTGTTCAAGCCGCAATGTTTTAGGGCACTTTCTGCCAGGGAAACAAACATCAATTTTTCTGGCTACTGCTACAGCAGCGGCTGCAACAATACCTAATTTTTCAGGCATGTGTACATGCCAAATTTTTCTGGCCTCTGGTGCTGCATTGTGGCTTCAAAAAAAAAAAAGGCACGTAACAGGGATTAAAGTTATAGGAATAGTACTACTTAACACACCACTCATATCTGGTGGCACAGTAGATTGCATGCGTAGTGCCCCAAATTTGAAGTAGGAGGACCGATCAAACATCTTTTTCCATTTCCCGCTCGGTTCCTAAAATCCATGCCATATACACGTCCCCTGGCACCGCAACTGCCTCTGGGAACCTTACCATGGGTGTCAGACCGCATGTCTTGTAATTCTATGTCTGGGAAATTATCTATCTATCAAATCTATCTATTTATCTATCAAATCTATCTATCGATCTATAAAATGTATCTATTGATCTATCTAATCTATCTATCTATCTATCTATCTATCTATCAAATCTATCTCGTGGCCGGACCGACCAAGCATCTTTTTCCATCTCCCAGTTACAAAAATCCATGCCATATACACGTCCCCTGATAGGGGACACCACAGGATTAAACTGATAGGAATAGTATTACTTAACACACCTTATAATAACGCAGAGAGAGGCAATGCAGAGAGAGGAGTCTGAAGAAGAGGAGTCAGAGGAGGAAGGTGACTTTGAGGAGGTGGAAGACCAAACACAGCAGGCATCCCAGGGGGCTTGTTGTCACCTTTTGGGGACCCTTGGTGTTGTACGTGGCTGGGTGGAGGAAGAGACCTTCAATGACATCAGTGAGGACAAGGAACGGGACATGGATAGCTTGGTATCCAACCTTGTGCAAATGGGGAGTTTGCGGTTGTGCAAATGGACTGTTTGCGGTTGTTTGCGGTGCGTTAAAGGGACAGTCTAGGCCAAAATAAACTTTCAGGATTCAGATAGAGCATGTAATTTTAAACAATTTTCCAATTTACTTTTATCACCAATTTTGCTTTGTTCTCTTGGTATTCTTAGTTGAAAGCTTAACCTAGGAGGTTCATATGCTAATTTCTTAGACCTTGAAGCCCGCCTCTTTCAGATTGCATTTTAACAGTTTTTTACCACTAGAGGGTGTTAGTTCACGTATTTCATATAGATAACACTGTGCTTGTGCACAAGAAGTTATCTGGGAGCAGGCACTGATTGGCTAGATGGCTAGACTGCAAGTCTGTCAAAAGAACTGAAAAAAGGGGCAGTTTGCAGAGGCTTAGATACAAGATAATCACAGAGGTTAAAAGTATATTATTATAAATGTGTTAGTTATGCAAAACTGGGAAATGGGTAATAAAGGGATTATCTATCTTTTAAAACAATAAAAATTCTGGTGTAGACTGTAGCTTTAAACGGGGAGTTTGCTCCGTCACTGTGAAGCGGGCGTAACCCTTACACTACATGATCGATACAACATCATACCTGATGTTTTAAAGCACATTATTCCAAACTATTTAGGAATGTTAGGTGATTTATGCCCTTTATGGCTTAAAACCAGACTCTGCATCAACTATATAATTTTCCATGGGAGTTTTGCCATGGATCCCCCTCCGGCATGCCACAGTCCAGGTGTTAGTCCCCTTGAAACAACTTTTCCATCATTATTGTGGCCAGAAAGAGTCCCTGTTGGTTTTAAAGTTCGCCTGCCTATTGAAGTCAATGGCGGTTCGCCGGGTTCGCGAACAGTTGCGGAATTTCGAGTCCGCCGTTCGCGGGGCGCTGAGGAGGTCTTCCATCCGATAGAAGTCTTCATCCAAGGGGCACTGAAGAGGTCTTCCATCTGATAGAAGTCTTCTTCCAGGCGGCGTCTTCAATCTTCATCCATCCGAAGCGGAGCGGAGCCATCTTCAAACGAGCCGACGCAGAGCCATCCTCTTCAACCGACGCCTACTTGCTGAATGAAGGTTCCCTTTAAGGGACGTCATCCAAGATGGCGTCCCTCAAATTCCTATTGGCTGATAGGATTCTATCAGCCAATTGGAATTAAGGTAGGAAAAATCTGATTGGCTGATTCAATCAGCCAATCAAATTCAAGTTCAATCGGATTGGCTGATCCAACCAGCCAATTAGATTGACGTCCCTTAAAGGGAACCTTCATTCGGCGAGTAGGCGTCGGTTGAAGAGGATGGCTCTGCGTCGGCTCATTTGAAGATGGTTCCGCTCCGCTCCGGATGGATGAAGATTGAAGACGCCGCCTGGATGAAGACTTCTATCGGGTGGAAGACCTCTTCAGCGCCCCTTGAATGATGACTTCGGCTGGGTGAACACGACTCAAGGTAGGGAGATCTTCAGGGGGGTAGCGTTAGGTTTATTTAAGGGGGGTTTGGGTGGGTTAGAGTAGGGGTATGTGGGTGGTGGGTTTTAATGTTGGGGGTTTGTATTTTTTTTTACATGCAAAAGAGCTGATTACTTTGGGGCATGCCCCACAAAAAGCCCTTTTAAGGGCTGGTAAAAGAGCTGAATACTTTGTAATGTAGAATAGGGTAGGGACTTTTATTATTTTGGTTTCTTTTATTTTATTAGGGGGCTTAGATTAGGTGTAATTAGTTTAACATTCTTGTAATATTTTTTTATTTTCTGTAATTTAGTGGGGTTTTTTTTTGTAATTTAGTTTAGTTTATTTAATTGTATTTAATTGTAGGTATTGGCTAGTAATTTATTTAATTAATTTAACGATAGTGTAGTGTTAGGTTTAATTGTAACTTAGGTTAGGATTTATTTTACAAGTAATTTTGTATTTCTTTTAGCTAGGTAGTTATTAAATAGTTAATAACTATTTAATAACTATTGTACCTAGTTAATAATAGAAAGTTGCCTGTAAAATAAATATAAATCCTAAAATAGCTACAATGTAATTATTAATTACATTGTAGCTATCTTAGGGTTTATTTTACAGGTAAGTATTTAGTTTTAAATAGGAATAATTTATTTAATGATAGTGTAGTGTTAGGTGTAATTGTAACTTAGGTTAGTTTTTATTTTACAGGTAAATTTGTCTTTATTTTATCTAGGTAGCTATTAAATAGATAATAACTATTTAATAGCTATTGTACCTAGTTAAAATAAAAACAAACTTTCCTGTAAAATAAAAATAAATCCTAAAATAGCTACAATGTAACTATTAGTTATAGCTATCTTGGGGTTTATTTTATAGGTAAGTATTTAGTTTTAAATAGGATTAATTTAGTTAATAAGAGTCATTTTTATTTAGATTTATTAAAATAATATTTAAGTTAGGGGGGTGTTAGGGTTAGTGTTAGACTTAGGTTTAGGGGTTAATTTGTTTAATATAGATGGCGGCGGTATAGGGGGGCAGGATAGGGGTTAATAAATTTATTATAGGAGGCGACGGTGTAGGGGGGGCAGATTAGGGTTTAATATAGGTGGCGGCGGGGTTCGGGAGCGGCGGTTTAGGGGTTAAACAATTTATTTAGTTGGGTGGGGTACGGGATCGGCAGGATAGGGGTAAATAAATTTATTATAGGTGGCTGCGGTGGTATAGAACGGGCAGGATAGGGGTTAATAGGAATTATGTAGGTGGCGGAGGGGTCCGGGAGCGGCGGTTTAGGGGTTAATAAATTTATTATAGATCGGATGAGTGATAACTATCACAGTCCGCTGCTCATTGCCCCGTACTTGGTGCGCGGCTTTTTGACAGATTTATTGATAACTTTGGCAAACGTATCCAGGTCCGCGGCGGTGATGTGAGGCGAGCTTAGGCGAGCGTATTGGGGCCGGCGAAGGCAGGTACGTACGGAGCTTGATAACTAGAGGCCTCTGAGTCAGTATTGTGAGTAATTGATGACTCTTCTCCTTTTTCAGGTACAAGTACCTGTGGCTCTGAGTGATCTTGTTCATATGTGTAATCCATCTGGAGATGATGCCGGTTTCTCCTGTACTGTCTGCCATCAGGTGTTTTAATTCTATATGATCTTGGCTCAGGACCAACAGATGATATCTGTGCAGGCTGCCAACCCACTGATTTCTCCATACGCACTGCATCCCCTTTTTGGAAGGCTTGTAGTGGCTTAGCACCATGATCATAATATACTTTCTGCCAGTGCTGTAGCTCCCTCAATTTTTGGTGTGTATTCTTAGGGACCTGGGGCTTTAATGCATGAGCTGCAACCGGTAACTTGGTTCTCAGTGTCCGACCCATTAAAAGTTGTGCTGGGGAATAGGCCATTCCAGTGATTGGAGTATTGCGCAATTCTAGAAGTGCAATATGAGGATCTACCCCCGATTCCCATGTTTTTTGGAGCATGAGTTTAATTGTTTTTACAGTTCTTTCTGCCAGTCCATTTGATTGGGCGTAACCAGGACTAGAATGAGTAAACTTAATACCCCATTGTGCAGCAAATGCCTTCATCTCAGCACTGGCAAAGGGTACATGGTCACTGATAACTTCTATTGAGATGCCATATCTACTAAATGTTGCTTTCAGCTTTGCAATTACTGTTGTTGTACTTTTATCAGACAACTTTAGTACTTCAGGATACTTGGAAAAATAGTCTACTATTACAAGAAATGACGATCCCTTCCACTCAAAAATGTCTACTGCCAGTTTTTGCCAAGGCAGGTGAGGAATTTTGTGTGAGAGTTTCTTTTGATTCGCTGGTAGGTGGCTAGCACAAATCTTGCAGGTCTCTACCATCTGTTGTATGTCCTTGGATATGCTGGGCCAGAACAGGATCATCCGAGCCCACATTTTGGTTCTCTGTATACCTTGATGGCACTCATGCAGACTTTCTAGAATTTTCCTGTGAGCATTCTGAGGAACTACAATCTTTTCACCCAGCAATAGGAGACCATCTTCCATGCGCAGCAAGTGCTTAAATTGCCAATATGACTGCAGACTTGAATGGAGTTGCCTTTTTCTTTGTGGCCAACCTTCAGGCAGAAGTTGTTTAAGTCTGCATCTTCTGCTGTGGAAGTTTGTAAATAAGATAACATCTCAGTCCCAATAGATTCTGATGATGACAGTGTATAGACGACCCTTTCTTCTGTCCTCTTCTTGTCCTGGTGGATCAACAGGGGCCCTGGAAAGAGTATCAGAAATAAACATATCATGCCCAGGAGTATAAATGATGTTTAGGTTGTATAGTTGCAGTTGTAAGAGCATTCCTTGGAGTCTTGCTGGTGCTTTGCTCAATGGTTTAGGGAGTATTGATTCAAGAGGCTTGTGGTCAGAATGCACTGTAACTGCTCTGCCGAATATAAACTGGTGAAACTTTTGTGTAGCATATACAATAGTCAATAGCTCTTTCTCAATCTGGGCATAATTTTGCTCTGTGGCAGCCATTGCTCTCGATGCATATGCTAAAGGGCAATTGTCTTGAAGTAAGCAAGCTCCAAGGCCTGATTTAGCTGCATCTGCCTGAATCACCACTGCTTTTGCTGGGTCAAAAAATCTTAATACTGGAGCCTCAATCAGTGCCTGCTTTAAAGACTGTACTGCTTTAGTATGCTCTGGACTCCACTGCCAAACAATATCCTTGCAAATTAACTTCCTCAAAGGAGCAGTAATCTCTGCCTCCCCTGGTATATATTGTGCCAGATACCAGACCATGCCCAAAAATCTTTGCAGACGTTTTTTGTCCTCTGGGTCAGGCATTTTGCTAATTGCTTGGACTTTCTCTACATCAGGTTGAACTCCTGCAGGAATGATGACATGTCCCATATACCGGACTTCTGATACTTTGAATTGGATTTTATCTGGATTGAACTTAATGTTCTGTTCTAATGCCCTGTTCATCACCCGTCTCAGGATCTGATCATGTTCTTCATCTGATGATGCAGCAATAATCATATCATCAGCTATGATATGCACACCTGGGATGTCCCCAAAAATCTCCATATTTTTCTGCTGAAATACTTCACTGGCTGACTTTATCCCAAATGGCATCCTGCAAAATCTAAAGCACCCCCATGGGGAGTTGAAAGTGCATAGTTCTGAGGACTCTTTGACTAATTTAACTTGCCAGTAACCATCCTTTTCATCAAGGATGGTGAATATGGTTTTCCCGGGCAGTTGACTCTACATAATCTGCAGTAGGGTTATTGAAGTGATGACGCTTTATAGCCTTGTTAAGATCACGGGGGTCCAAACATACCCTCAGAGTACCATTTTTCTTTTCTGTTACAACAAGGCTATTTACCCAATCAGTGGGAGTGTGTACTTTAGCAATGATCTGATCCTTTTCTAACTGCAGTAGAGTCTCTTTAAGCTTGCTCAGTATTGCAAATGGGATTTTCCTGCAGCCATGTATGACTGGAGCAACACTTGGGTCCAAATAGATGTGGTAAGTTCCTTTAAATTGCCCAATTCCTTGAAATGCATCAGGGTAACATTTTACCAGATCATCTTTTGTATAAAGTTTTCGTGTAGATATTGTGTGAACTTTGCGAAGTAAATCCAGTTCCTGGCATGCTGCTTTTCCTAATAATGGAAGTGAGGAGCATCACATAACAAAGAATTCCAGCTCTGCTGTATGTGTAGGAGTGGCTGCAGTGAGATGCACCATACCTTCTGGACGGATTTTGGAACCCCCATAAGCAATTAACATAGTGTTAGTATTTCTGATGCAGAACTGTGCAGGGATCTTTTTTAAGAGAGTGATAGGTAGCACATTTGCCTGAGCACCAGTATCCAGTTTAAAGTTAATGGGTGCACCATTGATTTGCACTTCAGAGAACCATGCAGAATGTTTTAGTTCTTGTTTTACATCTTTCAATATTGCTCCTATAAATAAAGTCTCAACTGTTTTTACTCTATCACACTCCTGGCCCTGTGATTTACAGCATTTTGCAAAATGATTCCTTTTGTGACAAGTGTAACAAACACACCCAAATGCAGGGCATCTTTGAGGTGGATGTACCCTGTCACACCTAGGGCACACATTCCTTTTTTGCTCAGTCCTTGCACTAGAGTGAGGTTTGTTCTTGCTACCTCTAGTAGACTTTGCTTGGCTAGTGAGTGTAGGTCTGTACTGTAAAGCGTGAATAGTCTGGTAGGAACTTGCTGGTGTGTTTGCAGCCATAACCTGAACCTGGGATTTGGTAGCTTCAGTAGCCTGACATATTTCCACTGCCTTTTGTAGTGTAAGGTCAGCCTCTCTGAGCAAACGTTCTTTAAGTCTGGTATCTGTAACACTGAATACTAATTTGTCTCTTAACATATCATCAAATATTGCACCAAACTCACAATCTCTGGCTTTTAGTCTGAGTTCTGTCATATACCTTTCAATGCCCTGCCCCTCATAATATGAATGTGACCAAAACTGATGTCGCTCAAACACAACATTTTTCTTTGGAGTACAATGCTCCCTGAACAAAGTCAGCACTGAGCCTAAGGTTCTTTCAGCAGGCAGGGCTGGTTCCAATGTGTTGTAAATCTATTGGCCTTCCCCACCCAAAAAATGCAGGGCTATGGCAATCTGAGTTTTCTGCTCTATTTTATAAAGTTCAACTGCCTCAGCATAAATTAAAAATCTTTGCTCCCATCTTCTCCAGTTTTCACTTACATTTCCTGTGAATTGCAGAGGATCTGGTGCTCTGAACATCTCCATGCTGATGCTAGAGAAACTGTAAATAAAGTCCTTGTTACAATCTCTTTACTCAGACAAGTGACTTTTTCAGCACTTCTGACACCATGTCATGTTTCTTGTGTGGGTATTTAGCAGTAGGAATAAGCACTACTTGATAGTAGGTACACAGAGCAGGTCTTTATTCAGCTCAGAGGTAAGCAACAAACTAACTGAACTAACTGAGAAAACTAACATAAAGAAGATGGCTGCTGATCATAGAGTTCCCTCCCAGCTCCAGAGTGTCTTTTCTTAAAGTACCACACTGAATCTTGGCCAATGTCTCACAGTTAGGGTTGCCACCTTGGTCATGTTTTCCTGGACACTTATGAGTTACACATGCTGCAGGGTGTGCAGAGGGGAACATGCATTGTGTAGCTGAACAGCACAAAAATAGTGATCCTGTACAGCACTATTCATGATCCTCCCTGCACACCCTGTTGCTTGTGTAACTCATAAGTGTCCAGGAAAACATGGCCGAGGTGGCAACCCTACTCACAGTTTACTTAGGTATATGTAGAATTGGTCAAGACAGCTTTTCAAACACAGTATCAGTCTGATGAGCAATGACAGAGAACTTTTTTATGGTCATTTGTTCAATTCTTTATAGAATTTATCATGACATTACTTTTCTACTGTCATCCAGAGATCACAACTGTTCATATTTTTGTGGGATGAGACACAGTTTGTGAGCTGTGTCCCACTGACCCTCTCTCTATCTTCCCCATAAATGCATCCACCCCAAGCCACAGAGACTACATGACAGGGCCAAAAGCATCACATAAACATGTTATTTTTTATTTTGCATCAAAAAGAAACTACTATCATCAGCTTTTAGAAAATGCTCATTGGCTGATAGGCATTTGGTGTCAGGCATAACCTATGAATGCTCATCGGCTGTTTGGTACTTTATGTTAAAAGGGACAGTATACTTGAAATTTGTTATTGTTTAAAAAGAAAGTTAATCCCTTTATTACCCATTTCCTAGTTTTGCATAACCAACACAGTTATATTAATTACATTTTTACCTCTGTGATTACAATGTATCTAAGCCTCTGCAGACTGTCCCCTTATCTCAGTTCTTTTGACAGGCTTGCATTTTAGCCAATCAGTGCTGATTCATAAAAAACTTCATGGGATTGAGCATAACGTTATCTATATGGTACATGAACTAGCACTGTCTAACTGTGAAAAACTGTCAAAATGCGCTCAGATAAGAGGCGACCTTCAACGGCTTAGGATTCAGTTTATGAGCCTACCTAGGTTTATCTTTCAACAACACTTGGCATTGAGATTTATTTGGAAATGCTATGTTTGTTTCTTGTGTTATTAGTTTGAAGCCAAATCAATGCAAGCAAAGAAAAATTTAGTCTTAGATTTTGGAGGAATATTAAACCCAAAAATCAAATAGAGAATACAATTTAAAAACAAGTTTCCAATTTACTTCTTCCTTGTTGAAGAGATACCTAGGTAGGTAGCGTGCACATATCTGAAGCACTACATGACAGGGAATAGTGCTGCCATCTAGTGCTCTTGGTAATGTATAACATTGTTGCAAAATTGCTGCCATATAGTGCTGCTGACACGTGCACACTCCCGAGCTTACATTCCTGCTTTTCAACAAAGGATAACAAGTGAACAAATAACATTTGATAACAAAAGTAAATTGGAAAGTTGTTTTAAACTGTATGTTCTATTTGAATCATGAAAGAAAAAAATTGGTTTTATGTCCCTTTAAAATAAAGCATTAATAAGAACTTTTCATTAAGTGATTATTCTGATGGCGAATAAAATGCATTCTCCAGAGCTCTGCATTTCAGGAAGTTGCTATTTTTTCCCCTGGAACGCTTCTTTAATTTGCTGTTTATTTTAGCAAATCTCCAGTCTCTTTCTCTGTCCTACAAAAACATGGAACGTCTACTCTGCTGGTTTAGGTTTTCTTTGAGTTTTGAAGCCTTTCTTGGAGCATATTTAGCCACAGGGATACACATTTCCTGTTTTTCTGATAGCCGATGATAGTATTTTAAACAAAACATTTTTATGCTGTCGTCCTCGATACGACCTAGAGAAACTGTGAGGATGATGAAGCCAAGTAGGGCTTTATATATATATATAAAGGAGCTGAGAAGCTGGCATCTACCGCAAACCTGTAGTAAAAATAATTATTTATTAAACATTTTACATAGGAGCTTAGTTTTCACAAACATTTTAAGACTGAAATGGAACCCACTGAGATTTAAATGATACTATTCATTTTACTGGCCTTTTAAATTCAATATTTGTTTTCTCCATTTGTATAACTCTTTTGCCTGTAGTAGTAGTTTAAAGGGTCATACAATTTGAAAAAGAAATTGGTCCACAAATGTTGTTTTTGCAATTTTGTCTATATATAATTATGTTGAGCCACTGCAAAGGTGGTAAACACATAGTTAAAGTCAGCTCCAAAGCAACAATGTATTACTGGGTCAAATGTGAGTTGCAGTTAAGTAGATGAAAATGTGTAAAAGCATAATTATGCAATAGTCGTATTAAATAAAGGAAGGGTTATACTATGTATTTACTGTAAATATTTTACATTCAAATGTTCTGTCCATAGGGGAATATGCTCTATACATTTATAAATATATATTCCTATATATATCTGTAAATATCTATACCTATATATATCTGTAAATATCTATACCTATATATATCTTTAAATATCTATACCTATATATATCTGTAAATATCTATACCTATATATAATCATGTGTATATATATATATATATATATATATATATATATATATATATATATAGATATGTATATATATATATATATATATATATATATATGTATAGCTATAGATATATATTGTCAGAAAATACCATCAGATATATGTAGAAATAAATAGAACATATTGTGCTACATGAAGAACTGTGGAAAGTGAGATATTTATATATTCATGTCGGGTTAGTGCACATGAAAATATGCAAGCGGGTTTGCACTTGAGTAGGGTGTTAGTTTTCCCCCCACTTTTTTGCTTCATTGACTGCTAAGGGGAAATATGGGAACATGCACGTGATATTTTAAGTTTGGCTTTTTGCGCTTGTCGAGTAAGCACGAGAAACAAAAACTGTTTACTTTTAACTCATAATACGAGCGCAACCTAACGAGCGCAAAAAGCTTATTTCTAGCACAGTTAATGCTTAATCAGGCTACACTCATATTCTGGCCCTTAAAAGAGACATTGAACCCAACATTTTTCTTTCATGATTCAGATACAGAATAAACTTGTAAACAACTTTCTATTTTACTTTTATTTACAAATTTCCTTAATTCTCTTGGTATCCTTTGTTGTAGGAGTGGAAATGCACAACTGTGTGTTAGCTGAATTTATTGGATGAGCCAATGAAAAGAAGCATATGTAAAGTCACCAATAAGATACTGGCTCCCAGTATTCCATTGCTACTCCTGAGCCTACTGTATGTGGAGGGGTTTTTTCAACAAAATATACCAAGAGAATGAAGCAAATTAGATAATGGAGATAAATTGCAAACAAAAAAAAAATAATTCAATGCTCTATATGAATCATGAAAGTTAAATTTTTACTGTTACTTTTACTACATGGTTAACCTCTCTGCAGGAGTAAAAACACAGTTCTATGCAAGCAATAATGTAATACGAAATTTTATTTTTCCGCTTTTATGCCCATTTACTATATAGTGAGTAATTCTAAAATGTTTGATTCTGAGCATCCTAATTTTCAATACTTACATGACTTCATTTGGTCTCTCTAGATCTGTACGTCTAAGCACTAAGCTATGGATTCTAATATTAGAACACATTATAGAATATTTCTCCTAAGACTGCTACTTCCACCTAGTGAACAGAACACTTCCTGAAATAAACCTTGCTTTGTGCTTTGCTAAATCACTAGAAATGAGCATAGGCTTCAGTCGTCTCTATCACTCCATGATCTCTCACCGTTGGACTCTATATATTAATGTAATGTGCATGTATCAAGGACTTTGTTCCACTCATGACGACTCATCAGTTGTGGCTGGTGTCTGCGAGATCAGCTAAAGAAGTTATACATCTGGCGCGTTTCTTTAACCACACTGTAGTTGTGAGATTGATAAATAACTCTCCTGGCGTGCTATATATCAAGCAACATATTTTAAATCAGGGCAACTTGCCAGTTATTGAATATTCACTGTTTGGTGTATACATTAAACCTGGTAAATGTTATTTTTACATCTGATAGTTATGTATGATAAAGGCATAAATCAGATGCCACCTTTATTTTCTTAGAATTTGCAGACAGCATTTGCATAGAACATACTGATTGCCAATTTACATAATGAAAAAAAAAAAAATCAAAATAGCAACAATGGATTGAAAATGGTTTTTATTTAAACTGAGGACAAAACAAGCTTTATCTGGCTCATTTTGTTAGACTAAAGTTTGCTCTTTTTTCTACAGTGAAGGGCTTCTGTCTCACTTGGTTCCAAAATAAGCTTTAAAGGACACATCGTGCAACAGTATCCTGGCTCAGCACAGTCCCAGTATATTATTGTGCAGTGGTCTGGAATAACCAATGTTTAAAGTAAAAAAAAAAAGTATTTTATCCTTAATGCCAAGAATGGCACCATGTGCCTACATCTGGTGTCAATTTTAGAACTTAAAGGGACATTAAAGCACTGCTATTGTTTTCCCTCCTGTACCTGTAGCTCTCTTTCAAGCTGTTCTCTTATTTAACTAATTACAAAATCCAGTTAGTAAAGCTCTGCATTTTATACCAGGTGCCGCCATCTTGTAATGCACGTACTGCTGCATCCTGTGACTAGTGATGTTGCAAACCTAAAAATTTGGGTTCGCGAACGGAGAACTCGAACTTCCACAAAAGTTTGTGAACCGGCGAACCGGGCGAACTGCCATAGACTTCAATAGGCAGGCGAATTTTAAAACCCACAGGGACTCTTTCTGGCCACAATAGTGATGGAAAAGTTGTTTCAAGGGCACTAACATCTGGACTGTGGCATGCCGGAGGGGGATCCATGGCAAAACTCCCATGGAAAATTACATAGTTGATGCAGAGTCTGGTTTTAATCCATAAAGGGCATAAATCACCTAACATTCCTAAATTGTTTGGAATAACGTGCTTTAAAACATCAGGTATGATGTTGAATCGATCAGGTAGTGTAAGGGTTACGCCCGCTTCACAGTGCGCAGTGTAGGTGATATACCTGCCCTGATCATGCTTTGCAGACCAGGTATCAGTGGTCAGATGGACCCTTGCCCCAACACTGTGTGCCAGACATGCCATTATAGCAGACTTATATGGCTTTGGCGTTGCTTTTTGGTAATTAGAAGGCTGCTAAATGCCACTGCGCACCACACGTGTTTTATGCCCAGCAGTGAAGGGGTTAATTAGGGAGCATGTAGGCAGCTTGTAGAGTTAATTTTAGCTTAAGTGTAGTGTAGTAGACAACCCAAAGTATTGATCTAGGCCCATTTTGGTATATTTCATGCCACCATTTCACCGCCAAATGCGATCAAATTTAAAAAAAACTTAAATTTTTTCGCAATTTTAGGTTTCTCACTGAAATTATTTACAAACAGCTTGTGCAATTATGGCACAAATGGTTGTAAATGCTTCTCTGGGATCCGCTTTGTTCAGAAATAGCAGACATATATGACTTTGGTGTTGCTTTCTGGTAATTAGAAGGCCGCTAAATGCTGCTGCGCATCACACGTGTATTATGGCTAGCAGCGAAGGGGTTAATTAGGTAGTTTGTAGGGAGCTTGCAGGGTTAATTTTAGCTTTAGTGTAGAGATCTGCCAGTACTAAAATAAAAGGTTTTTAAATTTATTTACTTTTTAACATATTTACATATGCCGTGGTGTAGCATCCCCCCTTAGCTCCCAACCTCCTTGATCCCCCCCCCCCCCAAAACAGCTCTCTAACCCTCCCCATCTGCCTTATTGGCCGCCATCTTGGGTACTGGCAGCTGTCTGCTATTATTTCACAGTCAAAAAAGTTTTTTTTTTTTTAAATGTACACTACTGTTACACCAGATATGAGTGGTGGCACTTGGCAAGTGGGCACAGTATACGCTGTGAGTCTGACACACACGCTGGCAGGCAGCAACTGCAATTAGATTAAACAGGAAAAAAAAAAAAAGCAGACTGATGTTCTAGCCCTAAAAAGGGCTTTTTGGGGTGCTGTAAGAGATCAGATGAGTCCTTCAGGACTGTAGTGGACACTGAATACACTAGCCTAGCTATCGATTTCCCTATTAAATCATCAGCAGCTACACTGTCCCTCCTCTCACTAAGAATGCAGCTTCCAAATGAATCTAAAATGGATGCTGTCCAGGAGGTGGGAGGGTCTGGGAGGGAGGGTCTGCTGCTGATTGGCTGTAATATGTATTCTGACTGTGAGGTACAGGGTCAAAGTTTACTCAATGATGACGAATAGGGGGCGGATCGAACATTGCATATGTTCACCCGCCGAGGCGAACGCGAACATGCTATGTTCACCGGGAACTATTCGCCGGCAAACAATTTGCGACATCACTACCTGTGACAGAAGCAGTGCACTTTCACAGATCTGTGATGTTACCAGCTGTACCTTGCACTTAAGTTTAGCTCACTTAATAGAGAGCACAAGTGTTACATTTTTGTATTTTATTTTTTGCACAGTTTAAAAGTTACATAACTAATCTAAGCTCCAAGATGGCGGCACCCAGTGCGAAGAAGCAGAGCTTCACTAACTGATTATTGTAAGGGGATAAAATAAGAAAACAACTTTAAAGACAGCTGCAGCAACAAGAGAAAAAAAACAATACCATGGTGAGTAATAACTATGCCACTCTAATTGTACTTCGCAATTTAATGTCCCTTTAAACACAGTCTCACTGGCAGATGTGCTCCATACAGAATTAAAATTCAACTCCAGGGGGCATTTTAGAGGTGCTTAACATTGCATTATTAGCCTCCTTCTATTATAGTTCTACATGTTGGAGGTAACTATTTAGGTTTCATATGAGAAAAGGACCTAGTGAGTATAATTAAAATGGGTTTGGAGCACCTTAAGAACAGTTTCCCTGGTCTTGTTATTGTTTGGTTATAAATTGAGCTCAGATTGACATGAAAAATAGCCTGGGATGTAAAGAGATTGGACAAGTCTAGAAATAAAGTTAGCAGGATGGTTAACAAATTAGCTTAGAAGATGGATAGTTTGAGTATCAGACATGTGGAGTTCAAGGAGTTGATAACTTGTTGTTTTTTTTTTCATTAGGGATTGGTTAGAGTTATTCAACTTTAATATGAAATAGGTGGTTGAAAAGGCCTTCGCTGCATTGCTAGGGGCTCGGCCCTAGGTTGTGCCGTGGCGGGGTGTTTGCCTGTCTTTAATAATGTAAATGCATGTGGTACCTCCTGGGGTAGAGTTTATTATTAGGAGTGTCAGGTTGGGGTAACCGGCACGTGTTTGGTTATGGGCAAGCACTTTTTATTGTATCTTACTGGTTAAGTTACTTGTTTTTTAGTAATGTTTTTTAATAAATTGGATTCAGACTTTTCAACCCAATTTCTGTGTCCTTCTGGTTATTATTAAGCGGGGTGGACACAAAGGGGTTGTTTCAATGTAATTTAATAATAATTTGTCACTAGCAGTAAGAAGTGTTTTGATGGACAAGAGCAACTGAATGTACGTCATAGTTCTAAATGTAATGCCCCTGAAATCCTGACTAATCCTATATTATATGAATTATATTTATAACTCCAAATTCCTGCCTTCTATGTTTTATAAATCCACAATTACCAGGTCAGGTAATAGGAGTTAGGAGGTGTGGGTCAGTGAGGAGAGGAGCAGTTTCAGAAGAAACTGACAAGGTGAAGCTCTCTCCTCCTCTCCCTCCCTATATTTTGGTTGAGTTGCAGTGTATTGGGTGGGGTGTTTGCCTGTCTTAAATAATGTAAACTCCTGTGCTACCTCCTGCTGAGAATTGTGGGAGAGTTTATAATTGGGCGTGTCTGGTTGGGGTAACTGGCACATGTGTGGTTACAGGCAAGCACTTTTTATTGTATCTTGCTGGTTAAGTTATTTGTTATACTTGTTATTTATTAAGGTTTTTTTTTTAATAAATTGGCTTCAGCCTTTTCATTCCAAGTTCTGTGTCATTATTATGGAGTGCAGTGTAGACTAAGGGTCATATCAGGGTAATCTGCTTTCAGTGTCTTGCTCCACCGCACATTGTTTTTGTAAGAGTTTTAAATATGTCACTTAAGCTACATTTTACCGAGGTCAAAATTATACTGGATATAAAACATTAAACAAAATCCAGCTGCTAATTTTATATGACATTTAATTTGTATCTAATAGCGCAGATGAAAATCGTTGTTGTTTTTTTTCCAGTTACTTATTTCTAGAACGTTTGTCTGTAATTGTGTTTTTGTTGGCCTTTTATATTCTATTTTCAGTCCAGATGGTCTGCAATTGCGTTATTGGCATCTTTCCTAATATAGGAAACCAACAATTTTAAAATTATGTAATTTTTTTATTTGCTTTTTTTCTCTCTCTTCACTTTCATTTTCTTTCCCTTTTTTCTGTTCACACTGACCATCAGACGGGAAATCATTTCTGGAGCACATTCCTATGTTTTATTAGTTCAGCTCCAACTAACCATGAAACATTTCACAATACAAGCAATTTAGCACACAAGCAAAATGATAGAGAGCCAGGGTAACAGAGTCAGACATAAAAGAAAACAATGGAAACTAATATTCTTTGTTATAACCAGGGTGGTGAGATTCAGATAACAGAGGTGGTACTGAAAAGTCAGGTTGCTGTATGCTCACTAATTGTGCTCTCTATCTGGATCACAAAAGAAAACATTTAGGCTTCATGTCCCTTTAAAACATGAAACATCATTTTTATTCAATTTAATATTTTAAAATGTGTTTTAATGTGGTGGACTATAAATAGTTTACATTCCAATGTTCTTCACATAGTAGAAAATTATATTTGTATTTTTAAATATTTATACCTATATACAGTATATCTATATATATATCAGTGTTCACAGAAAATTTTGCCTGCGGGCTGGCATTATAAAATAGCCACGTGGCATTATGAAGTAGCCGGGTGGCATTATAAAGTAGCCGGTTGGAAGCAGTGTAATATTTTCTAATATTGTATCATGTTCTGCTATGCAAAGAACAAATTAATTGCATAATTTAACAGATATGTAATTAATGATAGTTTTTGTAATAAAAAACGAACATTTTTAAATATTAGCCCATTTTAGCTTAATATTGGCTTACATTTTAGCCGGGTGGTCAGTAAAGTAAGCCGAGTGGCTGGATAGATAGATAGATGATAGATAGATAGATAGATAGATAGATAGATAGATGATAGATAGATAGATGAATATAGATGTATATTTTTTTTTAAAAAATCATATATTTGTTGAAATATTTATTTAAAAATTAAAAGAACATTTTCTATGTGAAGAATGTAAAATATGCATAACTACCTTTGGGTTTTGTCTGTAACACAGTGTCGGACTAGCATGCTAGCTATAAGTGTTAGTTTTTTTCATAACAAGCTCCATTGAAGTCAGTGGCCCCTATTTATGAAAGGCCTGTCAAGACATGATCCGACATTGCGGATCATGTCCGATAGACCTCGCTGTATTCAGCATTGCACCAGCAGCTCTTGTGAACTGCTGGTGCAACGTCGCCCCCTGCAATCGGCCGCTAGCAAGGGGGTGTCAATCAACTCGATCGTATTTGATCAGGTCGAATTGCGGCGATGTCTGTCCACCTCCTCAGAGCAGACGAACAGGTTATGGAGCAGCGGTCTTTAGACCGCTGCTTCATAACTGGTGTTTCTGGCGAGCTTGATAAATATGGCCCTATGGGGTGAATAGCGTGCATCAGGTTTCACTTTCACAAACATTTTACTTTCAACTTGTAATACACACACAAGTTTTTGATTGTGCTGAATCACATTTTTAGTCTATTTTAAACAGTGATGTGCTCGTTTGCAGACATTAATTCTTAAATAGACATTACCATTACAAGTGTGGTGAAAAACTGAAGTTTAGTCGTGATGTTATGGTGGTTTAGAGGTTAACAGCTTTATTTATTAGTTGCGATGCTGGAGGATGGTGTTTTAAGGGTTAATAGTGTAGTTTATGGGTGTTAATTTACTTTGTAACATCATTTTTATGGGTTTTGTGAAACTTTTTTGTTTTGCAAAATCTATAACTACAGGTCTTTGAATGTGGAATGGATCGTAGTGGTATATGCCATAACTATTGCGGTATAGCCATACCACGTGACTTGAAATACAGAGTAGCTGACCATTCCGCACTCAAAGGCCATTTTTTAAGCGAGCTGTTGCGAGGTATGATTAAAGAGGTTGTTAGAGCTGTTTATTTTTATTTTGAAGCTAACAATAAGTACATGTCTAAATGCGAGGGCCTAAATGCTCACTGGCTAACAAGCATAAGTTCTACTGAATGCTTTTTTTTAGTACAGGAACATCCATTGTTCAAAAAATAAAATAAAAAAATACATAGATAATTAAATACATACATACATAAAAAAAATAAAAAATGAAAAAAGCTTAAAGATGCTGCAAATAAAAATGACTTTTTTTCTTTTTCTTTTAAACATACTTTAACTTGTTCATATTAAAAATCAGACTGAAGTTTTGTCGACCTTAAAACAAAGCACAAAATGTAATTTATTTTGGTTCTAGCAGTGCATAATATAATCATCTACTCAAATCTCCCCTGGAGTCTTTTTTTTTCTAAAAACACAAATACCATGTTTTTTTTTTTTTTTTTAAATAGTCTAATGGCTGCTTTTATATGACTGGAGCGGTTTCAATTCTTTCATGAATACTTCTGTAAAAATATGAATAACTCAGCAAGTATAAATACCTAAACCAAGTAAGGACATTTTATTCTGCTGAACAAAACCAGAAAGACAGCAGGAGAAATTTGAAAAGAGCTAATGCAAGTTACTTACGTTTCTTATACCATTTTATTACTGAGGTTTCTAATGTCTATAAGTTCCTCAGATCACAGGCAGTGGTATGTTCTTTCCCTTTTTCCCTCACAGGCATATAAATAAACCTTTTGCATTGTAAACTGGAAAGAAACCGATTCAGTATAAAAAAAATATCAGCAAGTAATTGTGTAGGACTACAGAAGCCATGCAGGTGCAATATTAAAACCAGGTTGATATATACTACGTGGAATCTTTATTCTTTGCAATGAAATGTGGGACATATATTGTTTTGGGGGTGGGGGTTACTTGTACTGTAGAGGGGGGGGCTGTAATTATTATTTTAAATGTAAAAGAGCTGATATCACTTTAGGACAATGCCCTGCAAAAGGCCCTTTTAAGGGTTATTATTTATTTATTTTAGTGTGGTCACTGATGAAGTATAACATATGAAACGCGTTTGACCTGCCTAATTGCCTGTTTGTAACTCTATGTGCCTGGTTTGAATACAGAGAATACAGACGATTTATCTCAACCTTTTTGAGCCTCTGCATCTTTATTTTTTGTCTCCTGTTTGGTAACTGCTAATACCGTGTGCAGTAGATGTTGCTGTATTCATTTATTGGAAGCGGTGGTGGATCGTTTTCTACCACTTGCACCGGCTTAACAGATGAACCCGGGATCCGTCATTGTGATGTCAAGAGGAAGCTCAGGAGGGGTGGAACCTTACATGAAGCGCGAGCAGACAGCCACACACAGAGCGGATGTCTGAGCGCTCCCACGCTGTTGCTGTTATTCGGTGGGTATGTGGTGGTATAGTGCTTTATAGGATAGGTAGTTGCGGTGGGTAAATGGTGGTTTAGATCTTTATTAGTGTAGTGTTATGCGATCATGGAGTACTTCAGTTTAGGGGTAATAGGATTAGTGGTTAGGAAGGACAGTTCTATTCCAGTGATCCTTTACTATACATTGCCAATATAGGCGGCGATGCTGGGTGTTGTCTATAGCCAGCATTGACGACTAATGGCATGTATAGTAAAGGTCTCACAGCGTTTGCAACTATGTCGGGAGCTTGGAATATTTTTGTCAGGCTCACTCGACATAGCGGCGGCTCCCTTAGAATATTTTGCGTCCTCAAAGCACTTTTCATCATCGTGGGCCCCAGCCCCCTATTACCATGTCTTTTGGCTCTGTAAAGAAGGGTAGGGATTAGCGCGGCACCCCAGGGTGCTAGAGGTAAGTATGTAATGCTATAGTTTAAGTTTTTTTTTCACCTGTAGCAAAGGAACATTTACATTAGTTTAAAAAAAAAAAAAATTAAATGTTCAACGAATATTCAGTATTTGTTTAGTTTAAAATGAAATAAATACTGAAAGGAAAATGAACATTCTGAGAAATGCAGAACTAAATATTTTACCCATGCACACCTCTGGTAAATATGGCATATCTGCAATTAAAAGATGAAGGATAAAAAAATGACATTAAATCCGTAAGCCGTGGATACTAAAGTGACATCCCCTGTATCCCCTGACTATCAATAAAGTGGATTTGAAAACAGCATTAAGCTCACATGAGCAAATTTGCTAAGCAAGTAGCTTCTTCATTTTCTGTTTTACAGTATAAAAAATGCCCGCTGGATGTCTCAGGAGCATCTAGAGAAAAGGTGCACAGGTGGCATGCACTAGCACTGAACCTGACTGGTATCCATAGGATTCCAAAGACCTAGTTTGTTAAAGATGATCAGCTGATAGAAATTTAAACATATTTCCATGATCAATGTCTGAACTTTATATTGTGTTTTGATCTTTCAAGAGTACAGTCTTTGTTATATGCTCTTAGTTATATCTAAGGTGGTTTTATCTAGCGTTTTATCTCTATACAGTTGTCATATTCATAATATGAAGACATGGATGAATGCTTAAAGCTTAAAGCAATTCTCAAATTTTCATATTTAGTCACTGCAAACAAATTTGGAAGGGTTGGACAAAATTCTAGCACCATACATTTATTTCAGGTGTCAAATCTTTATTGTTTGAATTAATTTGAGTTAAAGCAATATATTTACCATTTAAGATCTGATGTTCAAAAATATTATTAGTATGTGCTGTTGAATATTTGAATATGATGTTCTAAAATATATTCAATATTCAACTCAGATGTCATTCATATTCAAGTTTTAACATGAAGGACCATTTCAAATTATCAGATTAATTATTTATTCAACAAAATATGACATTGTTTGTAATATAGAGTTATTTGAGAGAGGTAAACCAAAAAAACATGAAGGACATCTGGAATTTTTTGTAATTAAATAATGAAAACATCCACCAATCCGTTATTGTTTGGGAAGCCATTTTGACAAGCAAAACTCTGACACCAAATGTGACTATGGTTCTTGGATTGCCTGTGCTTGGCTTCTTTTTCTAATTGTAGATTCTGAAAACTATAAGAAATATAAGAAAATTTAGCCACTCATATATGATACAGCATAATTTATTCTAAGGGACAGCAATATATACAAACCAGGTCCTTAGTTTAAATTAGTACATTAAAAATCTGTACTGCTGTAGTCTATGAGGCCTACTTAACAAAGGTCTTGCGGACCTAATCCGACAGTGCGGATAAGGTCCGCAAGACCTCGCTGAATGCGGAGATGAATACGCTCTCCGTATTCAGCATTGCACCAGCAGCTCACAAGAGCTGCTTGTTCAACGCCGCCCCCTGCAGACTTGTGGCCAATCAGCAGCCAGCAGGGAGGTGTCAATCAACCCGATCGTTGTCGATCAGGTTGAATTGTGGAGATTTCTCTTCGCCTGCTCAGAGCAGACGGACAGGGTTATGGAGCAGCGATCTTTAGACCGCTGCTTCATAACTGCTGTTTCTGGCGAGCCTGCAGGCTCACCAGAAACACGGGGCGTCAAGATCCATACTGAGCTTGATAGATAGGCCCCAATAGCTATAGTCTATAGAAAGGTGATGTCGTGCCTAGTAAATTTTGGGTTGTTGCTTTCAATATATTCTCTGTTCTGCTCAGTTGACTCCTTTTGATTGATAATACATCTAATGAGACTATTTAGAGAGTTAATTTATTCAGATCAAGCACATTGTATTATTATGAGGTTGATATAGTTATAGAAGTTATAGAATTTAGCATCTTCATCACAAGTCTGATCTAAGCTCAGTTAGCTATTCTCTCTAAAGTGACTAAAGCAGATTTTTTTTCTCAAGAGGACTCACAATGCAAGTGCAGCCCTCACAAAAGCCATTTGCTTCAAATAATGCGGCAGATGGTGATGCGATTTGCATATATCTGAACATGAGTCTCTCAGCATGGGAGAGAAAAGGAAAAAATGATAAATAAAATCAAGTAATACAGAAAATGGCAAAAAAATGTCACTGTAAATCTGAAGAAAAACCAGACCTTTGGAGTTTTACAATCAGTATCCTTCAAAGAAATACTAATTAGAGCAAAACGTACTGCACGTTGGCAACACTTAGATGTTGAACAGATTGAAATAAAAGTATCACTCTTTTCCTGAGTAACTTTGTTGTATTTCATATAAAGTTCTTCTATAGACTGGATATATTAAAGGGACATTAGACCCAACATGTTTCTTTCATGATTCAGACAGAGCATACAACTTTAAACAACTTTCCATTTTACTTCTATTATTAAATTTTCTTCATTCTTTTAATATCCTTTGTTGAAGAAGCAACAATGCACTACTGAGAGCTAGCTGAACACATTGGTCTCCATTTAGCAAGCAGCAACTGCTCCTTAGGAGGCCTGTTATTTCAAGCTCACCTGAAATGGTAATTAAGTAGAAGTGATCTTAAGACCACTGCTTTTTAACCTGTCCACCAACTTAAAGGTAGCAGGTTGAAATTATTACAATCTGATCCAATCAGGATGATTGACAGCCCCTGCCAGAGGCCGATTGTCCACCAGCGAGCAGGACGCAGGTTTGCACAAGCATTGCTGGTGCAATGATTGTGCATGTTAAATCCGCTGTCTGCTCGCAGAGAGGTTCAGCACCGACCAATAGTAAATGAAGCCCATTGAGGGAGCCAAAAACAAGAGGCATATATGTTAAGAAACCACTCAGAAGCTAGCTCCCAGTAATGTACTGCTGCTCCTGGTCCTACCGAAGTATGTTTTTTGAACAAAGAATACCAAGAGAATAAAGCAAATTAGATAATAGGAGTACATTTAAAAGTTATTTAAAATTGCATGCTCTAATAGAATTTAAGAAAATTAATTTTGACTTTACTGTCCCTTTAATGAACCATTGTAAAATGACTGTATATTTCAACACTGCAGTTTAAATGGGACTTAACACATCTTTTGCATTTATGAAAAAAAAAATATTTTTGTTGCATGCTTCCTAGTGAGACCAGAAAGCTTATTCTGTTATTTAGGTTTTTTAAATGCTGCAAATCAAAATGCAATTTTATGTAATATTCAGCATAGGGGATACACCCCCTTTATGTCATTCCCATTTATAACAAGACCAAGAAAAGATATTTCAAACAAACCCCAATCCTACCTTTTAAACCCCTAGTAGTACTTTCACCAGGAATAAAGTTAGACGCAGAGAGCAGGAGTCAAATTGTGATTCAAATCGTGGCTACAATTTTTGACACACATCAGAACATGACATACAGTGCTTTAATTACTTAAAGGGACATAATACTCATATGCTAAATCACTTGAAACTGATGCAGTATAACTGTAAAAAGCTGACAGGAAAATATCACCTGAGCATCTCTATGTAAAAAAGGAAGATATTTTACCTCACAATTTCCTCAGCTCAGCAGAGTAAGTTCTGTGTAAAAAGTTCTACTCAGCTGCTCCCAGCTGCAGGTAAAAAAATGTAAAAAAATGAAGAAATGAACAGCAGCCAATCAGCATCAGCAGTGCTGAGGTCATGAACTCTTACTGTGATCTCATGAGATTTGACTTAACTCTCATGAGATTTCATAGTAAGCTTCCTTTACCTGATTGGTGAAATAATATGAGAGTGCACGATGCTAGTCCCTTCAGATGTCCCAGGACAAACACACTAAAATGCTGCTTAGAAATCCTTTACAATGGGAGGTGGCTACTGAGGAACTTTTGAGGTAAAATATCTTTCTTTTTTACATAGAGATGTTCAGGTGATATTTTCTAATCAGCTTTTTACAGCTATGCTGCATCACTTTCAAGTGTTTAAACATTTGGGCATTATGGCCCTTTAAACTCAAGATGAAGATGGTGTCAGCAACTGAATTCTCTACAGGCCAAGAAGAAGACATTGCACTGTAAACAACACAAGACAAGATGACGCCAATAACTTACCACTACCGGAGAAGAGATGGACAGTCTTTTAATGGAAAACTACAACTAACTTAAAACTACACTAAGTTTGTCTGACCAGAATATCAATGAATAATTATACCAGAGTTAGCCCCACAGTTCAACAGCTACCACAATGGTAAAAAGCTCCAACAGGGTAAGATTTCTAGTAGTGAGGCCCTTAGTAGATTAGGATGCTGGCTATGGGCCACACTTGAGCCCCTTTCAATGTTGGCTGCATACTTATGTGTGAGCCAGCTATATATGTAAACAAATGCAACAATTATCTTAACAATGGATGTGATCGCCATAGCAAGATTTCATTAAAAGTGTTCTAAAAATTGCAAAGAGACAAGTCCATTTGCACTTCTCTGGTAGCTTTGACCTTGTGACCTTTCTTGCCAACCACATTTCATATCTAAATGCCCGTCAAACACTCTGCCCCTAGGGTTCGTTCACCATACATGTCAAGCTGAGCAAACCCAACTCAATTGCAGATCTCTCAGAGGAAGCAAACTCACTGCAATAGCCATCCTACATACTTCCAGCATGTGCAGCACCTTGAAAAGCTAAGTTACATAACATTATTGTTACATTCCTCCTTACTCAGCTACAGCTCATTAAATAGATTTTTGATAATCCAAGCCATAAAAAGTCCCTTTAAACTAGTCACATATTTGCTTTTACAAGCAATTAAATGCATCCTTAATGTTTCATAAACTCACTTGTAATGATGGATGCATGTTATTAATCATAAAAACAGTATATTTTTCAATTTATACTTCAAATTCTGGCTAAATTATTTAATTTATTTAAAAAAAATATGTATCTATGAGACAATGACATTTGCAATTTTCTGTGGTTTTGTGTCTATAAGAAAATAATAACTAGAAAACTTGCACGTAAATCCAGATGCATCTATAAGAGACATATATGGAGTTACAGTCAAAAAAGGACCAAAATAATTGTTGGTATATGATAGACATATATCAGTAATAGACAGCTGGTAAATACAGGGGTTCCAAAGGGAGAATAATTTGTCAGATGCCCTCTACTAGTCTAGTCCAATCCAGGCAGTGAACACAGAACCTATGCTATTTAGAGGGGCATATGATCCATTCATTGTAAAAAGTTGATGCCTTTGAGGTTATGTAGTGTATGTAAAATTAATCAATTTTATAAGGGGGAGTGAGGGGAAACTATGTCCAATAGTCTCATTCATATATCCATAAGACCTCTAGTATGAACAAGAAGAGCTTGACCCTCTATATGTCATGTAGTTAACAATTAAAAATCTATATAGATTTAAGCTACTAGTTATTGAATTCAGAGAAATTAAGTGAACAGTGTACACTAGATGTTTTGTAGATGATCTATTTATACAGCCCATCTGGGAGTCAGTCTTTTTTAAAAAAATGTATAGTTTTGCTTTTTTTTTTAAATAACATTGTGCTGATTTGTGGACTCCTAACCAAGCCCCATTGTTTTAGATGTATACTGATGTCTACAGTCTCCTGGTTGTGTAATGGGCATTTTTCTATGCAGGGGAGGGGGGGAGTTCTGCTCGTCTTGGTTCCCAGCCCCTTTCAGTGGGTGTCCCAGCCAAACCTCATCAACAGTGCTAAACTAGGAGCTTCTAAGTACATTTTTTAAAAGTTTTATACTGGATTTTTACATCATTATCTGTTCATATTCTTCTTTATAGTAGTGTCTATTAAATGCAGTTATATGAAAATTGGTGTATACAGTCCCTTAAAAGGAATTGGTCTAGGAAACTGTACTTCCCTCTTTACTAAATCTAAACCAACACGTGATTGAGACCTCATAACATAATCCTCAATATATTGTATACAATTATATAATAATATTAAACATCATGCTATGGTCTACTTTAAGCATATTCTATTTGTTTGTCTGAATGTATATTATTATGTTTGGTATATTGTATCCACCACTGTTGTGTGTGTATTCTAATGTATTAGTAAATTACATGTTTGTGTTTGTTAGACAAAAGTAGTGATTTTAATCTTGTTTTCTGAAAGATAACTCACTTTTACTTCTGAAATCACTGCAATGACATTGTTTAGATAGTATGTAAGAACAAAACATTCTTAGACCCTTCTATAGGTTAAAAAATATTCTTTAAATCCTTGGATTTGTGCTATAAAACTCGATCCACCCAGCATTTTGAGTGGGTCACCCATAGAAATAGAGCAATTGCTAATTGCGTATTTTTAATCACTCTTTATCAAATAAATTGTATTTAGACTGAAACAAAATCATTAGCATGTGTTATATGGATGTTCTAATATTATACATCACATTTAAAATTATCTTTAAAATATATAATATAATTTTATTTATTGTGATTACTATATTTGCTGATAAGGGGGATGTTATTAATAACCAGTTAAAAAAACTAACATATTGCAAGAGATTAAATAAAACTCATTTGTAAAACATATCTCACAGAAAGAAAAAAATAAAAGCCACAACATTGCAACTCAAAATTGATGAATTCATAGATATTTCTACCGGTCCTTCATCACAGCAACCAGCTATTACATCTGCTACATCACCCCCAATGAAGCAGAATTTATCTTGCAACCATTTATTTCTTGATGTACACCACTGTATAATAAAAATGCCTTTGAAATTTTACTTAAAGGGACATGAAACCCAAATGTTTTCTTTCGTGATTTAGAAAGAGCATGTCATTTTAAACAACTTTCTAATTTACTTCTATTATCTCATTTGCTTCATTCTCTTGATATATCACTTGCTGAAAAGCATATCTAGATATGCTCAGTAGCTGCTGATTGGTTGCTGCACATAGAGGCCTTGTGTGATTGGCTCACACATGTGCATTGCTATTTCTTTAACAAAGGATATATAAAGAATTGAGCAAATTAGATAATAGAAGTAAATTGGAAAGTTGTTTAAAATTACATGCCCTATCTGAATCATGAAAGTTTAATTTTGACTAGACTGCCCCTTTAAGAAGTTAAAGGCTGTAGTTGGGAGTTTTTGGTGTAATGTATAATAAAACCTTAACTATAAATAAATAAAACACAGGACACAATATGGAAGGAAAACCATGACAGGTCATATTTATTCAACATAGCTGACAATATGGATGGCGGCAAATGAGTCAGTAACTCCTCAAATCCACAAGAGGTCAGGGCTCCGCAACGGAAGGTGCAACGGAGTCCCAATGCTCCACCCACGGCCAGAAAACAGGCTTCGTAGGGAGTTCACTTGGCTCCCCTACCGAGAGGGACACCCTAAGCAGCCACTTTGGATTGTAGGCCCCTCCTTTTGGCCCAGCTATCACTCCACCCCATTTATTCAGCCCAAGATGGTAAGGATAAGGGGGCAAGACCACCAGAGTGTAATGAGGCTTCCTTTCCTGTAAGGGGACCAGATCCAGTGGCCGTACAGAAAAAAACAGCTATCACTGGGAAGGGAAAAATTCTCCGCTGCAAACACGGGCTTACCTAAGGCTAGCTCGACTAAACCTACCCCCACCGTATTAACCTAAGAAATCCTGTAGGATCGTCAAGCTCAAAGCCGCCATCCGTACAACCATAAACAGGGAGGGAGGGTGGGCAAACATAAATCATCAGTCAACAGAATAGAAAAGAGGCTTTTCACTTCATGACAGGGCTTTATAAAGGTAAGCAAGCCCCCTCCCTAATAACTGCAACATTGTTGCCAATACATCTACATCAACCATCCCACATGGCCTTAACCCTTAATCCTGCTCCAGGCTTATACTAAGCCCTACACTATCAAACTAAAATGAATCAAATTAAATAAAAACTCCTTAAATTAAACAGTCCACTAAAATGCACAAAATAACATTTAAAAATAGTTCAATAAAAAGAATAAAACATTTTTTGAATGAGACAACCTTGTCAAATTTGAAATAAAAATACAAGACACAACGAAATGCAAGGACAATCTCACTTGTATGAATTGTGCATACTTGAATAAGGGTTTAATAAAAACCAAACAAACCCTTGTCCGTGCCTCTTGTTTGCATCTGTGAGGTTTCAGAAATGCACTAAATTCTATTTAGCTAGACTATTTTACCATAACAAAACAAGTGTGCATATATTGGTTGTAATAATTGCTTTTCCATGTGTGAAATTCAAATTGGGGCACTTAAAGGGACATCAAACACTTTGCAATAGTAATGTAAAATGATAAATCATATATATATATATATATATATATATATACAGGTGGCCCTCAGTTTACGCCGGGGTTAGGTTCCAGAAGGAATGGTTGTAAATCGAAACCGTTGTAAAATGAAACCCAGTTTATAATGTAAGTCAATGGGAAGTGAGGGAGATAGTTTCCAGGCCCCTCTCAAAATTGTCATAAGTAACACCTAATACATTATTTTAAAAGCTTTGAAATGAAGACTTTAAATGCTAAACAGCATTATAAACAGTATCAAATAATCACACACAGAATATATAATTAAACTAAGTTAAATGAACAAAAACATTTGCTAAACAGCATTATAAACCTAATAAAATAATCACACAACACAGACTTCACTTGCATTTTTCTGCAAACAGTTCTTTCTATGCATTCCAATCTGGACTGAGTTATAGACAGGGAAATCTTGTTCCTTTGAAATCTGCTCGATAGCTCAGGTCTGGTTAAACTGATTAATTTCAGCTTGCTTGGTTTTGCTGCAACACAAGCGGACAGCTCCACCTACTGGCTATTTTAATAAATGCACTTCTCAATGCTTTTCAATAGCAGTCACATGACTGGAAAAAAAAAGGTTGTTATTCTGAAACGGTGTAAATTGAACCGTTGTAAAATGAGGGCCACCTGTATATATATATATATACATATCACTATTATATTCAACACAGCTATTGGCTGCACACTCTAGTGACCTATTTATCATTGTATAATCATTGTATTATAGACATTACAACTTCACATTTATTTTCTCAATATTTAAACAACTAATACATCTACATGTTATTTTCATACTAATCTTTTCTTTGAATAATTCTACCTAATAATTCTACCTAGCATTTATTTAGTGTTTAATGCCCCTTTAACACAACTAATTGTTTATGATAGGAATGCCCACTATCAAAATGCTAGAAAAGCTACCTGAAATGAGCCTCAGTGAATTTCTAAAATGAACGAGGTTTTTCAGCAGCCTATAAAGCATCTGTGACTCTAGCCCAATACAGAAGGATTTGCTTGCCTTGTTCTTGGGGAATAATTTTACATATTATACTATATGATGAAGTGTATGCATCATCAGCCACTCAAAAAAAAAAAAGAAAAGAAAAGAAATTGATCGTAATTTACACTAAAATATTGATACAATTATAAAAAAAAGTGAAAAACTTCCTTTAAAGAGGAGTGCATATTTTTATTTATTTAAAAGTAAAAAAATAAAATTTCACAAGTGTAAATTTCCACAAAATAATACCCACAATTTAATTGCAACATATAGCTTTGAATATATCCCATTTTAAATAATTTTTTTTTTTTTTTTTTTTTTTTTAATTAAACCTTTTTAGTTTGTTCTCTTTAGCCTTTTCAGTTTGTCATTCAATGACATCTTAAAATAATAATAGACAGTTAATTAAGCAAGATAAAGTGCATAATATGTAACAAATAAGCTGCTCAAATCTTTTTGAATAATGATTGACATTGACAGATCTTTCCGGGAAATTCCCCTTCCTTACCTTAAAATGAGTAACTCTATTTCTGGTCACCTATTAAAATGACATTAGTTACAACTTGCTGCTAAATTATTGTACATCTATTTCCCTTAGGAAATGCAATTCATTATTTAGCAAACATTGCATCTTATTGATTTAAGATGATTTCCTCCCAGCATGAATAATGGGTAGTTGCCATAAATTTTTTTAAAGAAGGCAAATCTAGACTTTTGCAGTGGAGCAAATCATATGAAGACACTGATGGATAGAAAGAAGGTCTACAATAAACATATTTGACTTGGTTATTATGCGTTTGACATCTTAAACAAACAAATCTGTATTGAAAAGAGAAATGGAGAAAGCTTTGGATTACAAAGTGGAATCATAAGTCATGTTTCTGTGCGAGGTTGACTTTCTGAGCTTCTGAAGTTGTCATACTTAATTTGCAGAGTGCCAGATGCTTTTAAATAGATCAAAACTGATATACGTCAGTTCGGCATATTAGCTGCTAATGGCAACAGATGTGAGAGTATTACAGTTACTAGCCATACGTAATGTGTCTATTTTCAAGTTGCAGTAGGAACCAATATAAAAAAGTTGAGTACAGGGTATTGTGTTTTAAAATGTTCTATATAATGCTGATAATGGCAGATTATTTAGGAGTGAATATTCTAAAGAACTGCAATTTTAAGAAAAATGGAAATATAAAGAAATTCACATCCATTTACACAAAATATAAAGGGACATTTTTATATGTGCATAATATACAGTATATATATATATATATATATATATATACATATATATATACATATATATATAATTTAGGAATCGTAACACTAACAAAAAATGTTTTATAAGCATTTAAACATGTCATTTTTTAATAGCACAAGTTATTTTATTTTGCAGTCCACGGATATGACCCTTTAAAAGCCACTGGAGTATATATTACTTATGTCTTTTGCTGTGGCCAGTTGGAGACAGATATTAATGATCTTTTGCATTGATTAATCAATCATTGTCTAAGTTGTAAGGACAGAAAATTAAATCCAACCTCTTTGTGGGCAGTGGGAAAAAAACAAAAACATTTTTTTTTACAATTTTTTAGAGTTAAATTACAGGCAACATAAATAATGATAATTTGTAAAGTTATTTTGGGGGGGCAGAGCCGGCACTGATAGGAGATGGCCGCACATTAGGTGAGCTCCGGTGCATTAGCCCACAAAAGTGCTTATAAAACCATCATAGACCTTTTATAATGCCATAAAAACTTAGATTAGACGTGTCAACTTAGGAACAGAAATAAGGATAGTTTGGTGGCGTGCTGCATTTGTCCGTTATGCATCTTACCGGATCATCTGGCCTAACATGTGCAGTTAAAAAGTCACTTTCAGCTACGGGCAAGCTGACGATCAGCACAAGAAAACAAGTGAATTGATGTGCATTAGGAACCTGTGCTTAAAACCCCTTAAATTTAGCTATTTTGCCCCTGTTACCGAGGGAGAAGTTTCTGCTCTTATACTGTCCTCCCAGCTCACTACCTGTCCCCTCGACCCCATCCCCTCACAGCTACTCCCCTCCCTCTCTTCTACCCTCATACCCATACTCACACACATTTTCAACCTCTCCCTCGGCACTGGTATATTTCCATTATCTTTAAAACATGCACTGGTCACACCTATCCTCAAAAAAACCTTCCCTCAATCCAACCTCCCCATCCAACTACCATCCTTTTTCCCTACTCACTCTTGCCTCAAAGCTCCTCGAAAAGCTACTATATGCACGTCTATCCCATTTCCTTACACTAAACTCTCTTGACCCACTGCAATTTGGATTTCATCCCCATCACTCCACAGAGATAGCAATTGTCAAGGTTACCAATGACCTACTTACAGCAAAATCCAAAGGCCACTTCTCTCTGCTTATCCTCATTGAAATGTCTGCAGCCTTTGACACTGTTGACCACCCTCTTTTGCTCCAAACTATCCAATCCTTCAACATCTGCGACACAGTTCTCTTGTGGTTCTCTTCCTATCCATCTAACCGTATCTTTAGTGTAGCCTTCTCTGGAGCATTCTCTGCCCCGTTACCACTTTCTGTTGGGGTACCTCAAGGCTCTGTCCTCGGTCCCCTTCTCTTTTCAATCTACACGTCATCATTAAGTTCCTTAATAAAGTCTCACGGGTTTCAATATCATTTTTATGCCAATGACACCCAAATCTACCTCTCTGCACCAAACTTAGCTCCTTCCTTACTAACCCGTGTCACTAACTGTCTTTCTCATATCTCATCTTGGATGTCCTCTCACTACCTTAAGCTGTTAAGCTAAATCTCTCCAAAACTGAACTCCTTATTTTTCCCCCTTCTTCCAAAATCTCCACCCCCCAATTTTCTATAACTGTTGATAATTTCATCATTACCCCTACCCCACATTCAGATAGGGCATGTAATTTTAAACAACTTTCCAATGTCTTGGGGTCACACTTGACCTTTCCTTCACTCCTCACATTCAGTCCTTGGCTAAAGCCTGTCACTTTCCCCTTAAAACCATCTCTAAAATTAGACACTTCCTTACAAAAGACACAACTAAGTTTTTAAAATACTCTCTTTCATCCTTCCTGTCTCGACTACTGCAACTCTGTCCTCTCTGGTCTACCTATCTGCCACCTAGCTCCTTTACAATCCATAATGAATGCCTCTGCCAGGCTCATCTTCCTTACACATCACTCTTCATCTGCTGCACCTCTCTGCCAATCCCTTCATTGGCTTCCTCTTGCCTTCAGGATTAAACACAAAATTCTATCTCTGACATACAAAGCCCTCAAGTGCACTGCTCCCCCCTACATTTAAGACCTTGTCTCCATATACTCTCCCTTCCGTCCCCTTCACTCTGCTCACAATCTCCTCCTCTCCTCCTCTCTTGTTACTTCCTCACATTCCTGTTTACAGAACTTCTACATACTGGCTCCCATCTTGTGGAACTCCCTGCCTCGCTCCCCAAAACTCTCCCCTAGTTTTAACAGCTTCAAGCTCTCCCTAAAGACTCTACTATTCAGGGATGCATATAACCAACACTAACCTTTCCTAACTCCATTGCTTACCCCTTTAACCCCTTAGAATGTAAGCCCATGAGCCCAGCTGTTTGCAGATCAACTTCATAAGAGCCGACTTCAACAGTGCAACTCTCGGCAGGGCCCTCTACCCATTTGATCCCTATAAATGTTATCTTGTATACCAACTATGTTTATAGCCCTGCGGAATCTGTTGGTGCTCTATAAATACCTGTTAATAATAATAATAATAATAATAATAATGTTATATGTAATTGTAGTTTTTCCACTGCCCCCAGTGAGATTGGATTGCATTCTTAATTTTTCAGAACAATGGTGCATGGTGATTGGTTGATATATACCAATCACTAGTATACCTATTTGGCAACAGGAAAGGAAATAAGATAGCAATGCATTCTCTTCAGTTCATGGTTGTCACCCTTGTACTGAAAACAACGCAAATGTTGTTAAAAAAATGACATTTTTAATGCTTTTAATTGTATTCAGATATTTTTGATGCAAAGACTAATTTCTGATGGATATAAAAAACTGATTTTAATGTCCCTTTAAATATTAAACATATAATATTGATTTATTTTTTTTTTTTTGCTAAATATAATGTAAGTTACATTTTCAAATGATCTTATTTTTTTTTCTTTAGGTTATTTAACTATTTCAATAATATGTTTGCAATGTTTTGGATAAATGCAAACTTCTGTGTAATCATACAGGAAGAGATTTGCACAATCTGATTTTTTCATTACATATTATAATGTTCTTAATCTATAGTGGGCTCTGGAGAACAGCCCTCAAATAGTTTGTCACATCCACTCTGTATGACTTGACAGTTTTGATTCATGAGGTCAGTGAGTTCATTTTATCTCTCATCTAGCCTCCATATTTAGTTATACTGCTAGGCAGTTATCCATATTCTAAATTAAATATACAATCAGTTTGTATACACCACTCTTAGACAGATATATAATGCAGAACATAAGTGTTTGTGGACATTTTTTAAATAGTGCAAATTGAATAAGACCTGTGCAATTTTTTTTAACTTTCTCTCATAAAAGAGCTATTAAATGTTTTTTTTTTTTTTGTTTTAAATCTAATGATATGGACTGTAAGCATTTTGATACACAGTAAAGGATGTAAACGGTTAAAACCTGAAAATTGCTTTACCACACTTTTTGTGCTTTGACACAGAAAAAAGTTAGTTTCAATCTCTTTGTTTCCATTTCATTTAACAGGAACCATTGCTTTTTCTTGTAAGAGGTGCTCTGAATTTCTAAGGCTAATGAATAAATTAACTAAAAAGGTTAATTTGGGTACATGTTTATGAAACATTATGCAAATGAATTGCAGATAGGTCCTGGTGGCAATTTAAAACTATTTACAAAAATGGTACATTTCACATTTGCCTTTAAGAGTGCACCTATAGCAGTGTATTTGCTATTTGCTGAGGAACTGATGCCAGTCTGTACGTAATGTTGCAACAGTATTAAAAATCTCTAATTTCCTTGATTGCAAAAGAGTAATTTGCTATAAATTTTGCTAAAAAAAACAAACCTTTATTATCTGGCTATAAACTTTATCTTATTAAAGAATTTTTAAACTCTGAATGGTCACAAACATAAAAAATATATTAATACAAATTATACCAGTCATATAAAATGATTTTTTCAGAAATATTTTTAAAGAGTCATAAAAAAATAAGAGGGCAATATAAAATAATGAAAAAAAATAATACTTTGCTGATTTTTTTTATTTTTATCAAAAGCCTTACTATATTATTTTCAAACAATATATATATATATATATATATATATATATATATATATATATATATATATATATATATATATATATATACAGTATATACTGTATATCTATCTATCTATCTATCTATCTATCTATCTATCTATCTATATATACACATGAAGTATGCAATATTCTTCTGTAACATTTCATTTTGGTAAACTAATGATCACTAAATATTTTGTTCCCTTTATTTTAGCCACAATAAGGCATTTAATATGTATGGCAGTTTCTCCATAGCCTTCCTAGGCATGATTTTCAATTAAGGATACCAAGAGAATGTAGCAAATTAGATATTAGAAGTAAAGTTGCTTAAAATTGCATGTTCTTTAAATTAAACAGGGAAATGTGTGTTAGAGACTTAGCTACAGAGGGCCGGTCACAAGGAAGGGCAGGATTTTGAATTAGCATATGTGTGACAGAGTTTGTTAGAGCATAATCAGCTCAGCTGCTTTTAGTAGCAAAAATAAAATATATGAACACTGTTCTTAGCTTTATGAGGTTTTGCCCAGAGTAACAATTAGCCCCCGTCTGTATGTTATTAATTTGTGTTTTAATAATCCGTATTCTAAATTAAATAGCTGGTTTAAGAAAAGATCTTGAATATCCAAATATGCTTTTACCCATAGTGGCTGAAGCTTTGATCTATGTGAACATTCTTCTTCTCATCTGCATTTTAAAGGGGCATGAAATCCCCAAAATGTATTTCATTATTAAGATAAAGAATACAATTTTAAACATCTTTCCAGTTTACTTCTATGATCTAATTTGCTTCATTCTCTTGGTATCCTTTCTTGAAGAATCATCATTGCACTAGTGAGATCTATCTGAATGCATTGGGTCGGCCAATAGCATGAGGTATATATGAGCAGCCACCAATCAGCAGCTCCTGAGCCTACCTAGGTATCCATTTCAACAATGGAAAGCACAAAAATAAAACAAATTAAATAAAGTAAACTGGAAAGTTGTTTAAAATCACATGCTCTATCTGAATGTTGAAAGAAAATATTTGGGTTTCATGTCCCTTTAATTAATTGAATAACAGTGTTACACTATAAAGATGATTTGCCTCTATTCTTTTTGAAGAAATCTCATGGATATCACCACAGACCATGGACTTTCGATATCCCATTTGTTTTGATTATCTATGGTGCATATGATTATTTAGACTTTTTTTTTGTTTGTTTTATATTATTCAATCAGGCTCTCTTGTTTTGGTAACTACCCAAGTAGTATATAGGCGATAAATTCTGCATATAATTTAGTCTTTAAAAAGAAGACGACTTTACCAGCGAGAATCTCCTGCAGAGAAAGGTTCATAGTAAAGAAGTAAAATTGAATATATTCTGCAAAACCTTGCAGATTGAATTGAGTCCACAGAGACAGTGAGATATAAACTGAAATCTTTAATGTTTCCATATCTTTAAAGGGACAGACTGGTCCAAAATAAACTTTCACAATTCACATAGGGCATGTCATTTTAAACAACTTTCCAATTTACTTTGATCACCAATATTGCTTTGTTCTCCTTGAATTATTGGTTGAAAACTAAACCTAGGAGGTTCATATGCTAGCTAATTTTTTTACCCTTGAAGGCCGCCTCTAAGCTAAATGCATTTTGACAGTTTTTCACCACTAGAGGGTGTTAGTTCATTTGAGTCATATAGATAACACTGTGCTCAGGCACGTGGAGTTACCTAGAAGTAAGCACTGATTGGCTTAAATGCAACTGTGTTGGTTGTACAAAACTAGGAAATGGGTAATAAAGAGATTATCTTTTAAAGCAATACAAATTCTGGGGTAGACTGTACCTTTAATGTAAAATACACTTATAGGCATAAAGTACAAGTTTGTACACTTTCATTATATATATCTGGCCCCAGGTATTTTGCAGCACTTTCACTGGGACTTCATTATGTTATAGTGAAATGATTACTTGTAATTCCACACTACTATTCTACCTTGTACCGTAAACACACACAGAGGCAACACCCACATGAATCATCTCTGCAGGTTACAGCTTTTTCCTATTTTATGCAACTAAATATTATTGGTTCTGGGCAATGCAAAGCGCTGTTTTATGACACTTTTTATAAGAACGCTTGTGCAACATGTAAAAGACTATACAATGCCATATACCATATATTGTACTAAAATGTTGCTTATCATGTTTGTTAATAATTAATATTTTAAAAGGACCTTCTAATATAAGCACAACATATATCACTACATTTGAAAAGATCTGTGTCCACAATATATATTTTAAAATAACTAATACTGTAGTTGTTTTTGGCACAATTTAGAAAGTTTTGCAAATAAAAAGCAGTTTAGGGATATATTCCTTAAAAATACTTTTAGAATTTATGTTTGGTGTCTTTTGCTAATGCCAGTTATAGACAGATGTAAGTGAGATTGTGCTCAGGCCTAACCAATTAGAATGTTGCAGGGTTAGAAAGTTTACCATACATTGGAACAAATACAGACACTCAAACCTCCAGCCTTTTTAGAGATATTTTATGACAAGAATTGTAAAAATAATATATATTGCTATGTTGCTTTGTTTTTATAATTAAAGATTTTGGGGTCTATTTATGAAGCAGCGTATGCTGCTGCCTCCAACCCACTCAGCTTCAGTTCCGACTGAAGTGGAAGTTAGGAAGCAGCGGTTCTAAGACCGCTGCTGCTTAACTCGTCCACCATCTCTGAGGTGGCAGACAGCAATCAGCCCGATCGAATATGATCGGACTGATTGACACCCCCTGCTAGCGACCGATTGGCCGTGAATCTGTAGGGGGTGGTATTGCACCAGCAGTTCACAAGAACTGCTGGTGCAATGATAAATGCCGAGAGCGTATGCTGTCGACATTTATCGATGTGCAGTGGACATGATCCGCTATATCGGATCATGTCCGTCCGCACATTAATAAATGGACCCCTTTGCCTAGATTGCTTTTGCTTGCACACTACCTGAAGAATAATGCTATCGGAAGTATTTCTTAATGCACCTTCAGTTAGCGCACTTGGCTTCCAGCACCTTTGGGTTTGCGATCATGCAAAAGCTAGAGCATGTTTTTTTAGAGAGCGCCATAGTAGTTTTTGGGGAGAGGGATTTAGTGTGCCAGCATGATCGGACTTCCAGATATTAGCGCACCTGAGCCTTTCACTTGAGAGCAAACTTTTTACTTTTAACCTATAATTCAGCACAAGAAACTTTTAAAATTGCTCTGGTATACAAGTTGAAAATAAATACGATCGATTAAGTGCAATTAAAGTTAACGTTCATTGGGTTAGCACATCCACAGAGCTTTTGGTTAAAGGGACACTGAACCCAAATTTTTTCTTTTGTAATTCAGAAAGAGCATGCAATTTTAAGCAACTTTCTAATTTACTCCTATTTTCAATTTTTCTTCATTCTCTTGCTATCATTATTTGAAAAAGAAGGCATCTAAGCTTTTTTTTGGTTTCAGTACTCTGGACAGCACTCTTTTATTGGTGGATAAATTTATCCACCAATCAGCAAGGACAACCCAGGTTGTTCACCAAAAATGGGCCGGCATCTAAACTTACATTCTTGCATTTCAAATAAAGATACCAAGAGAATGAAGAAATTTGATAATAGGAGTAAATTAGAAAGTTGCTTAAAATGTCATGCTCAATCTGAATCACGAAAGAAAAATTTTGGTTACAGTGTCCCTTTAACTTTCACGAAACAAAAAGTCTCACAAAAACATACAAAATACATTACAAAGTACATTTACACTCATGATAACACTATCTAATAAAATGATTAAAAAAAAGTTATAAAGGTTCAAAGATATGAGCCTTCAGGTGTTAGAAAAAAAAAGGCAGGACTTTAAAATTGAGATGCATACATATATATGTATGCATACATATATATGTCTAATTATGTATATATAAATGTCTATATATAAATAGACTATATATATATAAATGTCTTTATATGTGTATTTATGTTTTTATATGCGAGAGGGTGATCAGTGTCAGCGAGCAGGAGAGGCTGGATGGCAACAAAGAGGCAGCGACGACCAGAGGGCATCAGGATCACAGGATGCAGGAGCCAGATCTAGGCTGCAGCAGCCGGCGGCCACGGACGGGACGACCACGGGAGGAGCCGGTAAGTAGCACTGAGCCACCAATGAAAGGCACCATATAGGGGTATAAGGCCACTACTCAGCGATGACCGGAGAACGGGAGGGTGAGGGCGGGAAGGCCACAAAGTAACGGTTTCCAGGCCAGACAGGGCTGCTCTAAAAAAAATAAAAAATATTAAGCAGCGGGTCACACAAGCGGGTTGCTGACTGCCTCGATTGGGTGAGGGGGGGGGGTCAAATAAATTCACAGTGTCTTTTCATGTTTCAGTGGGCTTTAGTGAGCCAGCAGCCTTTCAGTACCTGGACATGGAACTATTTAAAGTAGAGGGGGACTCCCTGCACATTCTGGAGTGGTACAGTGACTTTGAGGAGGAAGAGGGAGAAGTGAGGTCGGCAGCTGGAGTGGTGGACACGGGCAGGGTGAGTGATACTGCTGGCTTTGCCCAGCTTTTACAGGTTTTATCAGGGGACACAGCCGGCAGAGTGGGGAGCTCTGGCCTGGGTAGGAAGAGATGTGAGGAGGGGGATACAGGCAGAAGATGCAGGTAAGCGTATGGGGAAAGGAAGGGCATGAAAATACTGCCAGGTTTCTCTCCTCCACATTGCAGGATCCATGGCTCAGCCCAATCTGGCATGGAGCAGCAGAAGGGAGGAACAGGCAGGAGCAGGTCACAGGAGGGGGCGTTCACCGCTTCCTAGAAGAGGCAGAGACCAGGACTGATTTTATCCAACCTGGGCAAGGCTGGAGAGCCAAGAAAGGGGAAGGAACATGGCTAATATTCCTGGAGTGAGTGGAAGGATGGATGCAGGTCAGATGTCAATTTTGGATGGTCTCAGGGCACTGATAGCTCAAGTGGAAAAGCAAGGGACAACACTAGGAACTGGGGGAGAATCGGTGGCAAAGGCTTGGTTGCCAGCAACGGGGGCCGCCCTGGCAGGAGGACACGGTCATGGGACATGGTCATTCCGAAAGTCGGTGCTTCCATAAGGGGAAAGTTGGGGGGCAGTCCAGTGAGGTGGCCATTCCGGGCACGCACCCCGGTGAGGGTAGAAAGGATGGTCCCGTGGCTAAAGCATTATGGTGAGAGTGACAAAAAGGCGGAGGCGGAGTTACTGTTAGCGGATTTTAGTTCTGGGTTTTTTAATCCATTTGTTCACAGGCCGGAAACGCAAGTAGTTAGAAACTTAAAGTCAGCCAGAGATTTCCCGCTTATAGTGCAGAATAAACTGCTAAAAGAGGTTCAGCTGGGACGAATGTCCGGTCCATTTGTTGATCGTCCTCTGGCTAATTTAAGAGAGTCCCCATTAGGGGTGGCTCCTAAGAAGTTGCCTGGCCAATTCCGGATGATACATCACCTGTCTTACCCGAAAGGGGAGTCGGTTAATGACGTGATTGACCCAGAGTTGACGGCAGTCAAGTACGCATCCTTTGATAAAGCGGCTGAATTGGTTTAAAAGGCGGGTAGGGGGGCACTGTTGGCAAAAGTGGATGTGGAGGCTGCCTTTCGGCTGCTCCCAGTACACCCGAGTTTTCAACACTTGTTAGGTTGTTTTTTCGGCAGTTCTTATTTTGTAGATTTAACGTTGCCGATGGGCTGTTCTATTTCCTGTTCCTATTTTGAAAAGTTTAGTTTGTTCTTTGAGTGGGTGGTGGCCTGGCGAGCGCAATGCCGGTCGTTAGTTCACTATGTGGATAATTTTTTGTTTGTGGGTCGACCAGTGTTTGGGCAAGTAGCGGCGGAATTTGGAATTCCTGTGGCGACGGAGAAGACGGAAGGGCCTTGTACATCCTTGAATTTCCTGGGTATATGCATTGACTTGGTCAGGATGGAATGCAAGTTAGACGATCTGAAGGCAACCTTGGTGGCGTTAATGGGTAAGCAGAAGGCAAAGTTGAGGGAATTGCAATAGCTTCTGTGGAAAATAAATGTTGCTTGCCGTATCATCCCGGTAGGTAGAGTGTTTTCCAAGAGGCTTTCCCTGGCTTTGGCAGGGGTGAAAGAGCCGCATCATCATATGCAACTTTCTAGGAATCACATGGAAGACTTTAAGGTGTGGATGACATTCCTGGACAGTTTCAACAGGAGAGCCTTGATACCACAACCTAAGGTGCTGGCATCTGATCTAGAAATGTTCACTGATGCGGCTGGAGGAATTGGGTTTGGGGCCTACCTGGGTAGATGCTGGTGTGTGGGGCAATGGCCTGAGGGTTGGGTGGAGCTAGGGCTTACAAAGAATATAACCTTTCTGGAGTTGGTCCCATTATGGGTAGCTTTTAGAGTATGGCCATGTGAGCTAGCAGACAGGAGAGTTACTTTCAGATCAGATAATATGGGGGTAGTTTTGGTGATTAACAGATTGACAGCTCCCGGTTATCCATCTGTTGCGGATGTTTGTGCTGGAATATTTGAGGACCAATGTGTGCTTTAGAGCTGTTCATGTGGAAGGAGTAAACAATGGGATAGCTGATGCTCTTTCCCATTTGCAGTGGGACCTGTTCCGAACCTTGGCCCCAGTCGTGGAGGAGGTGGGAGACCCGTGTCCGAGGAGTCTGTGGTCCATGGCTTTTCCAACCTAGCAGGTTTGGTGAGGGGAGCATTGGCTTGGAGCACGTGGAGGGCCAACTGGCAGGTATGGAAACAGTGGTGGGTCTTCATGAACGAGAATGATGAAAGGGGGGTGCCGAACAGGCTGGATCTCTTGCTCAGGTGGATGAAGGTATGGAAAAGGGAGGGAGCCTCAAAGGCTATGGTTCAGTGGAGGTTGTCCGCATTGGCTTTCCTATTTCAGCTGCTGGGTTGGGAGGACATAATAAAAGTGTTTTTTGTTCGGCTAGCAGCCAGGGGTTGGGCACGAGACAAGGTTGTGGTAATTGCTAGAAAGCCGGTTTTCTTTTCGGTTTTACAAGCTGTGATAAGAGTGTTACAGGGCACATGCGAGTCTTATTAAGTGTTTTTACTCTTCAAGACAGAGTTTGTGTTGGCCTTTTTTGGAGCTTTCAGGCTGTCAGAGTTGGTGAGTGTTAATAAGAAGGAGGCTGGTGGGATTCAGATAAATGATATTTGGTTGGAGGGTGAAAAAGTTTATATGTGGTTGCATAGATCTAAGATGGATCAGCAAATAAAGGGGAAACTGGTTAGCTTAGGTGCAATTGGTGGGGAATGTTGCCCTGTTTCATCTATAGTAGGTTTCTTGGGTGCGAGGGGTAAGGTGAGTGGGCCCTTATTGGTGCATGTAGATGGGTGGTTCTTTTCCAGTTTTCAATTTGTGGCAGTTTTCAGAAAGGAGTTGGATGGGGTGGGCTTCGCAGCATCTGAATTTGGGTCCCATTCATTTAAGATAGGCGCCGCTACTGAACCTAGTTTGTTGGGTTTGGGGGACCAGATTATAAGGAAGATTGGGAGGTGGGAATCTAGTAGATTTGAAATCATATGTTCACCCAGCTTTGGTGCTATGATGATTAATGTAGTGTTTTGTTTATGTTGCAGGTCCCATTTCATGTTGGATAATTGGGCACTCTTATATAGCGAGTGCCAGGATGGCTGAAATTGACCTGAATACGGCTGTTTTAATGTGGTTTGGTTTTGGAGGCATGAAATGAGATCAGGTGCTGATAAAGGTGGTGGAATATGCTTGGCTTTTTCACTCGCCAGGTATGTTACTTATAGATGGGGGGGGTGGTAATGATCTAGGCTATCTTCCGAAAAAGACCTTAATTGAGATGATTTGGAAGGACATGGAAAGACTGTTGGAATTGTTCCTGGGGTTATTATTAATATGTTCAGAGATGAATGAGGTAGGTGTACATCTTTTTAACTTTAATTTACGTGAGGGGGTTCTAAAGGACTTGCAGCTGGGTGGTGGGCTATAGCATTGAGTTCCTTGCTTGTGGCGGGGGGTGCTTGCTGGGTGGTATAAGAGGTGTACCCCCTGGGTTCAGGGGAGGCTAACTGGTTAGAATGTGGACAAACATACGCCTAGATTACGAGTCTTGCGTTAGCCTTAAAAAGCAGCATTGAGAGGTCCCAACGCTGCTTTTTAACTCCCGCTGGTATTACGAGTCTGGCAGGTACAGGTGTACCGATCACTTTTTTTCCACGACTCAAGCATACCACAAATCCCCTTACATCAATTGAGTATCCTATCTTTTCAATGGGATTTTCCTAACGCCGGTATTGCAAGTCTTGGAAAAAGTGAGTGGTACACCCTCTCCTGTCAAGACAGCTACCGCATTTAAAAGTCAGTAGTTAAGAGTTTTATGGGCTAACTCCGTAACATAAAACTCTTAACTAAAGTGATAAAAAGTACACTAACACCTATAAACTACCTATTAACCCCTAAACCGAGGCCCCCCCCGCACATCACAAACACTTAAATAAATTTTTTAACCCTTAATCTGCCGACCGGACATCGCCGCCACTGTAATAAATATATTAACCCCTAAACCGCTGCACTCCCGCATCACAAACACTAGTTAAATTTTATCAACCCCTAATCTGCCGTCCCTAACATCGCCAACACCTACCTATATTTATTAACCCCTAATCTGCCGCCATTAACGTCGCCGCCACTATATTAAATGTATTAACCCCTAAACCTAAGACTAACCCTAACCCCCCCTAACTTAAATATAATTTAAAATAATCAAAAAATTACAATTAAATAAATGATTCCTATTTAAAACTAAAAACTTACCTATAAAATAAACCCTAAGCTAGCTACAATATAACTAATAATTACATTGTAGCTATCTCAGGGTTTATTTTTATTTTACAGGCAACTTTGTATTTATTTTAACTAGGTACAATAGTTATTAAATAGTTATTAACTATTTAATAACTTCCTAGTTAAAATAAGTACACATTTACCTGTAAAATAAACCCTAACCTAAGTTACAATTACACCTAACACTACACTATAATTAAATAAATTACCTAAATTAACTACAATTAATTACAATTAAATTAAATAAACTAAAGTTCGGAAAAAAAAACACTAAATTTTAGAAAAAAATGAAATAATTACAAGAATTTTAATCTAATTACACCTAATCTAATCCCCCTAATAAAAAAGCCCCCCAAAATAATAAAAATCTCTACCCTATACTTAATTACAAATAGCCCTTAAAAGTGCTTTTTGTGGGCATTGCCCCAAAGTAATCAGCTCAACACTAACCCCTTGAAGATCACCCTACCTTGAGACGTCTTCACCTAACCGGGCAGAAGTTGTCCTCCAGAGGGCCAGAAGTCTTCATCCGATCTGGGCAGAAGAGGACCTCCAGACGGGCAGAAGTCTTCATCCAGACGTCATCTTCTATCTTCATCCATCCAGAGCGGAGCGGGTCCATTTTCAAGCCACTAAATGATGGTACCTTTAAGTGACGTCATCCAAGATGGCATCCCTTCAATTCCGATTGGCTGATAGAATTCTATAATTAAGGTAGAAAAAATCCTATTGGCTGATGCAATCAGCCAATAGGATTGAGCTCCCATTATATTCTAATAGGATTGAGCTCCCATTATATTCTATTCTAGCCAATCAGAATTGAAGGGATGACGTCACTTAAAGGTACCGTCATTTAGTGTTAGTCGTCGGATGGAAGAGGATGCTCCGCGTTGGATGGCTTGAAGCTGGACCCGCTCCGCTCCGGATGGATGAAGATAGAAGATGCTACCTGGATGAAGACTTCTGCCTGTCTGGAGGTCCTATTCCACCCAGATCGGATGAAGACTTCTGGCCGTCTGGAGGACCACTTCTGCCCGGTTGGGTGAAGACGTCTCAAGGTAAGGTGATCTTCAAGGGGTTAGTGTTAGGTTTTATTAAAGGGGGATTGAGTGGGTTTTAGAGTAGGGTTGGGTGTGTGGGTGGTGGGTTTTAATGTTCAGGGGTATTGTATTATTTTTTACAGGTAAAAGAGCTGATTACTTTGGGGCAATGCCCCGCAAAAGGCCCTTTTAAGGGCAATTTGTAATTTAGTATAGGGTAGGGATTTTTATTATTTTGGGGGGGCTTTTTTATTTTATTAAGGGGGATTAGATTAGGTGTAATTAGTTTAAAATTCTTGTAATTATTTTATAATTTTCTGTAATTTAGTGTTTTTTTTTTCTTACTTTAGTTTATTTAATTTAATTGTAATTAATTGTATTTAGTTTAGGTAATTAATTTAAGTATAGTATAGTGTTAGGTGTAATTGTAACTTAGGTTAGGGTTTATTTTACAGGTAAATTTGTACTTATTTTAATTAGGTAGTTATTAAATAGTTAATAACTATTTAGTAACTATTCTACTTAGTTAACATAAATACAAACTTGCCTGTAAAATAAAAATAAATTATAAGATGGCTACAATGTAACTATTAGTTATATTGTAGCTAGCTTAGGGTTTATTTTATAGGTAAGTATTTCGTTTTAAATAGGAATAATTTGGTTAATAATAGTAATTTTATTTAAATGTATTTAAATTATATTTAAGTTAGGGGGTGTTAGGGTTAGACTTAGATTTAGGGGTTAATAACTTTATTATAGTGGCGGCGACATTGGCGGCGGCAGATTAGGAGTTAATAAGTGTAGTTAGGTGGTGGTGACATTGGGGGCAGCAGAGTAGGGGTTAATAAATAAAAAGTAGGTGTCAGCGATGTTGGGGGCAGCAGATTAGGGGTTCATAGGGATAATGTAGGTGGCGGCGGTGGTGTCCAGAGCGGCAGATTAGGGGTTAATAATAAAATGCAGGTGTGGTTAATAATAAAATGCAGGTGTTGGAGATGTCGGGGGCAGCAGATTAGGGGTTAATAAGTGTAAAATTAGGGGTGTTTAGACTCGGGGTTCATGTTAGGGTGTTAGGTTTAGACATAAAATGTGTTTCCCCATAGGAATCAATGGGGCTGCGTTAGGAGCTGAACGCTGCTTTTTTGCAGGTGTTAGATTTTTTTTCAGCCAGCTCTGCCCCATTGATTCCTATGGGGAAATCGTGCACGAGCACGTTTTGCCAGCTCACCGCTACCGTAAGCAGTGCTGGTATTGAGGTGAGATGTGGAGCTAAATTCTGCCCTACTCTCACCTTTTTGAGCCTAACGCTGGGTGTAAAAAAAAAATTAATACCAGCGTTACTTTAGGTGAGCGGTGAAGGAAAACTGTGCGTTAGCCACGCACACCATTACCAACAAAAACTCATAATCTAGCCGATATATTTCAAAAGGTATTAAGCAAAGAAAAACTTTTTTTTAACGCAAGCAAATCTAAAGGGAGACATCCCTGTTTTTTAAAACATAATCTGCTAGATTACGAGCCTTGCGTTAGCCTTAAAAAGTAGTGTTGAGAGGTCCCAACGCTGCTTTTTAACGCCCGCTGGTATTACGAGTCTTGAAATGACAGGCTCACCGCTCACTTTTTCGGCCAGATTCGAAAATACCGCAAATCCACTTACGTCAATTGCGTATCCTATATTTTCAATGGGATTTGCATTACGGTATTACGAGTCTAACCAAAAGTGAACGGTAGACCCTCTCCTGTCAAGCTTGGTATCCCATTTAAAAGTCAGTAGTTAAGAGTTTTATGGGCTAACGCAGTAACATAAAACTCTTAACTAAAGTGCTAAAAAGTACACTATCACCCATAAACTACCTATTAACCCCTAAACCGAAGCCCCCCCACATCGCAAACACTATAATAATATTTTTAACCCCTAATCTGCCGAAACGGAGATCACCGCCACTATAATAAATATATTAACCCCTAAACCGCCGTACTCCCGCATCGCAAACCCTAGTTAAATTTTATTAACCCCTAATCTGCCGTCCCTAACATCCCCACCACCTACCTACATTTATTAACCCCTAATCTGCTGCCCCCAACATCGCTGCAACTATATTAAATGTATTAACCCCTATATCTAACTCTAACCCTACCCCCCCCTAACTAAATTAATCCTATTTAAAACTAAATACTTACCTATAAAATAAACCCTAAACTAACTACAATATAACTAATAATTACATTGTAGCAAGTTTAGAGTTTATTTTTATTTTACAGGCAACTTAGTATTTATTTTAACTAGGTACAATAGTTATTAAATAGTTATTAACTAAAAAAAAGACAAATATACCTGTAAAATAAAACCTAACCTAAGTTTCAATTACACCTAGCAATACACTATAATTAAATTAATTCCCTAAACTAACTACAATTAAATACAATTATCTAAAGTACGAAAAAATACAACACTAAATTACAGAACATAATAAAATAATTACAAGTTTTTTAAACTAATTACACCTAATCTAATCCCCCTAATAAAATAAAAAAGCCCCCCAAAATAATAAAAAGCCCTACCTTATACTAAATTACAAATAGCCCTTAAAAGGGCTTTTTGTGGGGCATTGCTCCAAAGTAATCAGCTCTTTTACCTATAAAAAAGTACAATACCCCACCCAACATTAAAACCCACCACCCACACACCCAACCCTACTTTAAAACCCACCCAATACCCCCTTAATAAAACCTAACACTGACCCCTTGAAGATCACCCTACCTTGAGAAGTTTTCACCCAAGCGGGCCTAAGTCCTCAACGAAGCCGGGCGACGTGGTCCTCCAGACGGGCAGAAGTCTTCATCCAAGCCAGGAAGAAGAGGTCCTCCAGACGGGCAGAAGTCTTCATCTTCTATCTTCATCCATCCGGCGCTGAGCGGGTCCATCTTCAAGACATCCGATGCGGAGCATCCTCTTCCATCGACGTCCAACTGAAGAATGAAGGTTCCTTTAAATGACATCATACAAGATGGCGTCCCTTGAATTCCAATTGGCTGATAGAATTCTATCAGTCAACGGGAATTAAGGTAGAAAAAATCCTATTGGTTGATGGAATCAGCCAATAGGATTGAAGTTCAATCCTATTGGCTGATCAAATCAGCCAATAGGATTGAGCTGGCATTCTATTGACTGATTGGATCAGCCAATAGAATGCAAGCTCAATCCTATTGGCTGATTGCATCAGCCAATATGATTTTTTCTACCTTAATTCTGATTGGCTGATAGAATTCTATCAGCCAATCGGAATTCAAGGGACACCATCTTGGATGACGTCATTTAAAGGAATCTTCATTCTTCAGTTGGACTTCGTTTGAAGAGGATGCTCCTCGTCGGATGTCTTGAAGATGGCCCGCTCCACGCCGGATGGATGAAGATAGAAGATGCCGCCTGGATGAAGACTGCTGACCGTCTGGAGGACCTCTTCTTCCTGGCTTGGATGAAGACTTCTGCCCATCTGGAGGACCACTTCCCCCGGCTTTGTTGAGGACTTCGGCCCGGTTGGGTGAAGACTTCTCAAGGTAGGGTGATCTTCAAGGGGTTAGTGTTAGGTTTTATTAAGGGGGTATTGGGTGGGTTTTAGAGTAGGGTTGGGTGTGTGGGTGGTGGGTTTTAATGTTGGGGAGGGGTATTGTACTTTTTTTTTACAGGTAAAAGAGCTGATTACTTTGGGGCAATGCCCCGCAAAAGGCCCTTTTAAGGGCTATTTGTAATTTAGTATAGGGTAGGGCTTTTTATTATTTTGGGGGGCTTTTTTATTTTATTAGGGGGATTAGATTAGGTGTAATTAGTTTAAAAAACTTGTAATTATTTTATTATTTTCTGTAATTTAGTGTTGTATTTTTTCGTACTTTAGATAATTGTATTTAATTGTAGTTAGTTTAGCGAATTAATTTAATTATAGTGTAGTGTTAGGTGTAATTGTAACTTAGGTTAGGATTTATTTTACAGGTAAATTTGTATTTATTTTAAATAGGTAGCTATTAAATAGTTAATAACTATTTAGTAACTATTGTACCTAGTTAAAATAAATACAAAGTTGCCTGTAAAATAAAAATAAATCCTAAGCTAGTTACAATGTAACTATTAGTTATATTGTAGCTATATCTTAGGGTTTATTTTATAGGTAAGTATTTAGTTTTAAATAGGAATAATTTAGTTAATTGTAGTAATTGTATTTAGATTTATATAAATTATATTTAAGTTAGGGGATATTAGGGCTAGACTTAATTTTAGGGGTTAATAACTTTAATATAGTGGCGGCGACGTTGGGGGCGGCAGATTAGGGGTTAATAATTGTAGGTAAATTGCGGCGACATTGGGGCGGCAGATTAGGGGTTAATAAATATAATGTAGACGTCAGCGATGTTGGGGTCAGCAGATTAGGGGTTCATAAGTATAATGTAGGTGGCGGCGTTGTCCGGAGCGGCAGATTAGGGGTTAATAATATAATGTAGATGTCGGCAATGTCGGGGCGGCAGATTAGGGGTTAATAAGTGTAACATTAGGGGTGTTTAGACTCGGGTTCATGGTAGGGTGTTAGGTGTAGACATAAAAAGTATTACCCCATAGGAATCGATGGGGCTGCGATAAGAGCTGAACGCTGTTTTTTTGCAGGTGTTTTTTTTCAGCCAGCTCTCCCCCATTGATTCCTATGGGGAAATCGTGCACAAGCACGTTTAGCCAGCTCGCCGCTACCGTAAGCAGCAATGGTATTGAGGTGAGATGTGGAGCCAAATTTTGCTCTCTGCTCACTTTTCTGCGGCTAACGCTGGGTTTGTAAAACCCGTAATACCAGCGTTGTCTGTAGGTGAGCGGTGAGCATAAAATGCTCATTAGCACCGCACAGTCTTACCGATAAATCCCGTAATCTAGCCGATTGTTTTTCTTTGCTTAATACCTTTTGAAATATATAAATGTTCTAGTAAACATAAAAAGTTTATTTGTTGCTGTATAATTAGTGCTGTATAAACTGACACAATTGTGCTGTTTATACTAATACAGATACATTGCTGCTATAAATGCTGCTATTTTATTGTTGTTGAGATATTGCTATCGTTTGTTAAAACTGTTGCTACAAACAGTGCTATTACATTGTTGTTAATATACTGCAACTGCTTTTTAAAATTTGAATATATTTTTTTTCTATATATGTTCTTTATGCTTAATACCTTTTGAAATATAAAAAAACTTTTTTAGTGAACATAAAGATTTATTTTTTGCTGCATAATTAGTGCTGTATAAACTGACAGATACATTATTGCTTTAAATGCTGCTATTACAATGTTGTTGATATATTGCTACGGTTTGTTAAAACTGTTGCTATAAAAGTTGCTATTACATTGTTGTTGATATACTGCAACTATTTTTTAAATTTGAATATATATTTTTTTCTATACTTTTTTCTATACATAAAATATGAAATTATCTTTATAGTCAGAAGTGTTTTGAATTTATTTAAAATTGTTTAGAAAAACTTTGATATTTACTCCTTGTCAGCTGTGGAAGCACCCTTTTTCATTCTCTAAAACTTGTGTGAAATTTGTATGTTAAGTTTGTGGGGAGCTTACTGGAAAAGTGGCTAGGACACCTTCTGCTTCTTCTTTATAATTGCCTAAAATGTGGACAAAGCCTGATGGCTTAGTTGGGGCAAGCACCTCCCGAGGTTCCTGGGGTTTAGTTTAATTGGTTAATATTGGTTTAATATTGGTTTAAATATTTATGGTTATGTATATATTTTTATCTAATAAATGTGGAGCTGCAGGCTTTACAACCCATTCCTGGTGTCTGTTTATTTATCATCCTTGCATAACAATACATATGAGAGTCAAAATGATTTATAACGCATGTGTATAGACTTTTATGAAATATACAACTCAATACATATTTTTAGGGCTTCTATCATTCTATAGTTTTAAATTATAATTGTATTTAATGCATTGATCCAACATTAACCTGTGTCATTTTGTTATAGATAATAGATAATAACCTTTGTTTAATAATGTACTGTGCTAGGGAGATTTGCCCATGATAAGTTATATAATTATGTAAATGATTATCAATTATGTAAATAGCATTCAAAATATAATTAACCACACTGACTAACAAGCATCAGAACAGCCACAAATGATTATCTTTGATGTATTTTATAAACTTTTTTTTGTGACCATTATTAATTTGCACCTGAGTGAGTAAGATGAACGATTACATGCCATAGAGGTCAAAGGTTGGCATCTAAACACATGCACAAGCATTGATTAAAATTGATCATATTATGTCATTTGAAGCCTAAGGGGAGGTTGATAACGATTCCATGCTTCTAGTATGTGCCTTGTGGTTTTGTATAGTTAATGGCTGACTTCCTGAGACAAGCGGAGGTTTATCCTCTAGTAGTCCAGCACTGCAGCATTTGTTATAAGACTTTTCTGGAAATAAATTCTCAGAATATATTGACTTAAAGGGACAGTACACTGTAAAATTGTTTTTACATTAATGTATTTTCAATGACTTGTTATAGCAGCTGCAGAGTATAAAATGTAAGAGAAATTGCATTTTCAGGTTTATTTGTGTATATGAAGTACCTGGCTTTGTGCTTTTAAACCACAGTCTATTACAATGGGTTGAGCTTGCAGGTAATATCAGATTTCATTATGTTATTACTTTGTGTACACACACTGGCTTCCTTATTTTATATTTGTCTGGAAAACTAAAGCTCAATACTTAGAGAGAACAATGGAAAATGATCATGTTATTACATAACTATCCTGCACCCCACTGGGAGTGTCATTTCTTCTGCTGGTTGTGTTTACTTAGGCTATTCAATAGATGAGACTCAAGTATCAAAACTTTCAGTATAGGTTGGGATACCACAAGCTAAATCAGCTATTTCAAAGTCCAAAATAGGGGTAAAGGAGCTACTTGTAAACAATTTAATACACTCCAGCAGGTAAAATGGATCATTGGGAACAATTTAAAAGGAAGAAAAGTTTTGGGTGAACTGTCCCTTTAGTGGTAGTAAGTTCTGAGATATAGAACTTTTATTGAAGCATTGGGCTAGATTCACAAACTCTCATTATTCTGCCAAGAGGGCCTGTTCAGGTTATATCATTTTTTAAATTCATTGAGGCTCGTTTTACCTTTCTTTTCTAGCTGACTGCTAATGGACATTTCTGCCATTAGTATATATAGTTGTGTTAAATGGATCAATTACTGATACTGATATCTTGCACAGCAAACATGAACTGCGAGAAAAACGGAAAAAAAATTAATGAACCTTCATTTAGTTAGTTAATCTTATGTCTTATAGGTGCTATGTATCAACAGTAATATTTACAAATTCCGTCTAAAGGACTGAAAAAAGGATAATTGTTAAACACTCAATTGATCCCTTAATAAAACGCGTGGTTTAGAAGTGTTGTGTTTAAACAAACAGTCTCTATTTAAACTACAGGGAGTGCAGAATTATTAGGCAAATTAGTATTTTGACCACATCATCCTCTTTATGCATGTTGTCTTACTCCAAGCAGTATAGGCTCGAAAGCCTACTACCAATTAAGCATATTAGGTGATGTGCATCTCTGTAATGAGAAGGGGTGTGGTCTAATGACATCAACACCCTATATCAGGTGTGCATAATTATTAGGCAACTTCCTTTCCTTTGGCAAAATGGGTCAAAAGAAAGACTTGATAGGCTCAGAAAAGTCAAAAATAGTGAGACATCTTGCAGAGGAATGCAACACTCTTAAAATTGCAAAGCTTCTGAAGCGTGATCATCGAAAGATCAAGCGTTTCATTCAAAATAGTCAACAGGGTCGCAAGAAGCGTGTGGAAAAACCAAGGCGCAAAATAACTGCCCATGAACTGAGAAAAGTCAAGCGTGCAGCTGCCAAGATGCCACTTGCCACCAGTTTGGCCATATTTCAGAGCTGCAACATCACTGGAGTGCCCAAAAGCACAAGGTGTGCAATACTCAGAGACATGGCCAAGGTAAGAAAGGCTGAAAGACGACCACCACTGAACAAGACACACAAGCTGAAACGTCAAGACTGGGCCAAGAAATATCTCAAGACTGATTTTTCTAAGGTTTTATGGACTGATGAAATGAGAGTGAGTCTTGATGGGCCAGATGGATGGGCCATGGCTGGATTGGTAAAGGGCAGAGAGCTCCAGTCCGACTCAGACGCCAGCAAGGTGGAGTTGGAGTACTGGTTTGGGCTGGTATCATCAAAGATGAGCTTGTGGAGCCTTTTCGGGTTGAGGATGGAGTCAAGCTCAACTCCCAGTCCTACTGCCAGTTTCTGGAAGACACCTTCTTCAAGTAGTGGTACAGGAAGAAGTCTGCATCCTTCAAGAAAAACATGATTTTCATGCAGGACAATGCTCCATCACACACGTCCAAGTACTCCACAGCGTGGCTGGCAAGAAAGGGTATAAAAGAAGAAAATCTAATGACATGGCCTCCTTGTTCACCTGATCTGAACCCCATTGAGAACCTGTGGTCCATCATCAAATGTGAGATTTACAAGGAGGGAAAACAGTACACCTCTCTGAACAGTGTCTGGGAGGCTGTGGTTGCTGCTGCACGCAATGTTGATGGTGAACAGATCAAAACACTGACAGAATCTATGGATGGCAGGCTTTTGAGTGTCCTTGCAAAGAAAGGTGGCTATATTGGTCACTGATTTGTTTTTGTTTTGTTTTTGAATGTCAGAAATATATATTTGTGAATGTTGAGATGTTATATTGGTTTCACTGGTAAAAATAAATAATTGAAATGGGTATATATTTGTTTTTTGTTAAGTTGCCTAATAATTATGCACAGTAATAGTCACCTGCACACACAGATATCCCCCTAAAATAGCTAAAACTAAAAACAAACTAAAAACTACTTCCAAAACTATTCAGCTTTGATATTAATGAGTTTTTTGGGTTCATTGAGAACATGGTTGTTGTTCAATAATAAAATTAATCCTCAAAAATACAACTTGCCTAATAATTCTGCACTCCCTGTATACTGATAGATGTGAAAACTCGGTTTACTGTATAAAACATGATTTATATGAGATGTGCTATACTATAATATATACTAATGAAATAAACAAGGATCAACAATAGGACACTTCAGAGTATATCATCTTTATGTGTAACTCTGTAATATAACGACTACCATATTAATATTAACAGCTCACAAGTAAGTTATTGGGGCCCATTTATCAAGCTTGTGGGCCCCTGTTTCTGGCGAGTCTTCAGACTCGCCAGAAACACAAATTATGAAGCAGCAGTCTAAAGACCGCTGCTCCATAACCCTGTCCGGTTGCTCTGAGCAGGCGGACAGGAATCGTCGGAAATCAACCCGATCAAGTACGTTCGAGTTGATTGACCCCCCCTGCTGGTGGCCGATTGGTCGTGAGTCAGCAGGGGGCGGCTTTGCACCAGAAGCTCTTGTGAGCTGCTGGTGCAATGTTAAATGCGGAGAGCGTATTGCTCTCCGCATTTAGCGAGGTGTTGCGGACCTGATCCGCACTGTCGGATCAGGTCCGCAACACCTTTGATAAATAGGGGCCATTAAATTGAAATGGTTTCAAACAGATAGTGACAATTACTCAATTGTATTATTAGCCATATATTAAAGGTTTTTAATCACATACCCACTTTTCATTCGTAAATATAATAAAGTATTATGTTTTAATACGCTAAAGTACTCATTAAATGAAGGGACCAATTTAGTGCTTAACATGTATCCTTTTTTCAAATTGGAAAAAAATAGAGCTGCATGAAATTTGACTTTTTGTGAAAAAATATATTTTGTCGTGTTTAATTGCTGCCGCATAATATTTATACTATATGTGTATATATATATATATATATAATTTGTTCAGATTGATCTTTTTCAACAAACATATGCTTTTATACATATGCAGTATTTTAATTTTTGTGCTATTTCTTCCTTAAATGTATGTTGCCATGTTCCTGCAGATTCATCTTTGTCCCAAACCTTGTGCTGCTACAATCTTTTATTTTCATGAAAATAAAAATAATTTCTTATCATACTGTGGCACTGTGACAGTACCGTGTTAGCCAGTACATTCAATGAAAGTAAAAATAATTTTGTAAGAACAAAGTAAAACTGATGTACAGGTAATAGATTTCAAGGCTTGGTAAAGTCAACATTAAACTTTTATGATTTAAATAGTGTGTGCAATTTTAAACTTTCCAATTTACCTTGTTTGTCTAATTTGCTTTGTTCTTTTGGTATCATTTGTCGAAGAGCATAAGTTCATAATCTCAGCAGCAGCAATGCACTACTGGGAGGTAGCATTTGAATGGTAAATGTACATATATGTCTCTTGTCATTGGCTCATTAGAAGTGTTCAGCTTGCTCGCAGTAGTGCATTGCTTCTCCTTCAACAAAGGATACAATGAGAATGAAGCACATTTGCTAACAGAAGTAAATTGGAAAGCTGTTTAAAATTGTCTGATCTATCTAAATCATGAAAGAAAAATGATGGGTTTTATTTCCATTTAATGGCTAATAGTGGATACATTCAAAGAATCCACTATTAGTAAGTCATTAAAGGTATCATATGTACATCATGTCCGTCATTTTCTTACAAAATTGTTTTTTACTCTCTTTTCTTATCATATTCCATCTCAAAAAAAAAAAAAACAAGGAAAAAAACGCAAATAACCTTTAAGGTGTTTGTGTTTATGTGCTATTCCCTACAATGCACCTTTGATGGACATAATGCGGCTTTTGTATAAAAAAATATTTTGTCCTACACTCTCTAGAAAAGCCAAAAAGCAAAATCTGTAACCTACATTTTCAAGATGCTGCAAAATTGTCTAAACCAGCTATTTGATTTGCAACACTTGCATGTTATAGAATTTGCCTTTGGCCTCTCAGTGATTATGACACATGCACAATTGTTACACTAAAGGTAGAAGTGTTTTTAATGACCTTTTAAAAAATAAAACGAGCACTTTATTCAATAACGATTACAATATTTTTGCTAACTACACACCTAGCATTGCCATATGGGATTAGTACTTTATTGCTTTATACCATTCAGGTTAAAGGGACACTCAAGTCAAAATTAAACTCATGATTCAGATACAGCATACAATTTTAAACAACTTTCCAATTTACTTTCATTAACAAAATGTGCAGAATCTTTTTATATTTAAACTTTTGGAGTCACCAGCTCCTACTGAGCATGTGCAAGAATAAGTGTGTATGCATTTGTTATTGGCTGATGGCTGTCACATGGTATGTGTATGCATTTGTGATTGGCTGATGGCTGTCACATCGTACAGTGGGAGTGGAAATAGACATAACTTTTAAAATTGTCAGAAAAAAAATCTACTACTCATTTGAAGTTCAGACTAAGGGGCCGATTTATGATGGCCCGAATGGGGCCATCTCGCCCTGTTTCCTTGTGAGCCTTCAAACTCGCTGGAAATTGCAGTTAAGAAGCAGCAGTCTTAAGACCGCTGCTCCTTAACTGTATCCGCCGCCTCTGAGTGACGTACAGCAATCAACCCGATCCTATATGATTGGGTTGATTGACACCCCCTGCTAGCTGCCGATTGGCCGCAAATCTGCAGGAGGTGGCATTGCACAAGCAGTTCACTAGAACTGCTTGTGCAATGCTGAATCTGGACAGCGTATGCTGTCCGCATTCAGCAATGTCTGTCGGACATGATACACTGCAGCATATCATGTCGGACACACAGTAAATCGGCCCCTAAGTGCTACTGCATTGTCTTGTTATCTTGCATTTGTTGATTATGCAAATCTACTCTATTATTAGGTCCTATTTAGAGAAACACAGAGCTCCTAGCTGTAGAGGAAGCAGTATCTGTGGTAAGAGAAATAATAGAAGTTGTGCGTATAGTTTCTAAAGTCTCTCCTGATTTCAGTATTACAGCTGGAAGAAAATGCTACAGCCTCAATGTTGCAATGACCAGAATGCAACTACAGTATAGCAATGTTATTGGTGCAGGAATGCCAAAGAGTCATCCAAGGATGTTAACCTTTACTTTGTCTGTTTTGTTATGTTAAACTAGTCTCACTTTACAGTAGTAGTTTATATTTTACATTAAAAATACTGCATATGTATAAAAGTAAATGTTTGCTGAAAAAGATCAATGTGAACATATATAAATATACACACCTTTACCCTTTATTAATCCCAGTCACTAACAACCTTAACACCTCCAACACTAACCCTAAACCCTAACTACCTTGGAATATGAGTCAAGAGATTTTAACAAGCATAAGGTATTCACAAATGAGATCCCAGTCATGACATTGCGTGTCTGTGACACAGTAAACAGATATGTGTACAGCATAGTGAACATAAAGTCCCAGTAAAAAATAAAAATAAAAAACCCAAGTTTTCTGTAGTGTAGCTGCCCCCCCCTCAATAACCTACCTCCCACCCCCTCCCAGATCCCTTAGATAAAATTTTACCCCCTCCTCTCTCCCTCCTTCCCTTAACAAATTGCCCCATAGTGTAGTGTTCCCACCCGCTCTTTGTATCGGATGCTTAAAAAAGGTATTACAGTGATGCCTCAATATCGAGGCATCACTGCAATACCCTGTAAGCATCTGAAAGTGATCACAGTTGCTTCCAGTGCTTCAAACCACAGAGTACATGTCAGGCATGTCCTTGGTCCTTAAGGGTATTTTTTTGTAGGAGGTGCCTGACAGGTCCTTGGTCGTTAAGGGGTTAAAGGGACATAAATCCCAATAAAACCCAATATTTTTCTTTCATGATTCAGATAGAACATGCCATTTTAAACTACTTTCCAATTTACTTCTACTATCAAAATATCTTTGTTTTCTTGATATCCTTTGTTGAGAAACAGGAACTGAAGGTCGGGAGTGTCTGCAGTACTATATGGTTTTGCATCAATGTTATACTATTTCCTGTAATGTAGTGCTCCAGGCATGTGCACTCTACCTATCTAGACATATCTTCAACAAAGAATAAAAAAAGAATGAAGCAAAGAAGAAAGAAGTAAATTGGATTTTTTAAAAAAATTATATTCGCTTTCTAAATCAGTGATTTGCAACCTTTTCTTTCCCGTGGCACACTTTTTTACATTAAAAAATCCGGTGGCAAGACTTCCGGTGGGCGGAGCTAGCGGCTGGCAGCAGGAGAGAAGAGCTCCGCAATTTAACTCTGAATATATCCCATTTTCTGCTGCCGGCTGCCTTATCCCACGTTACCGCCTTGTTGGGTAGATGTAATAAGACCCCAACCGGCTAGGATTAGATCGTGAAGGGCCGAAAATCGCCCTTGCCTCGGAAGGCATTTCTATCTGCGCCACGCTGCGCACCTAACGGACCTCGCGGGCGCCATCTTGGAGGATCCCTCCCTACCTCCATACCCGTCACAGCCCGGACGGAGCTGCAGAATCATACAGCCTAAGGAGTATATTGGCAACGCTATAAGATACCGATCCAGCCGGATTATCTGTCTTTGCGGCAATAATAAGCGGTACTCAGGTAACACGCACCCTGAAGGGACATTGTGGGCTAACTGATTAACTCAATTAGAAGCAATGCTGATAGTAATAGACTGCAATTAAGTAATCCGGCCTGCTTCACTTCATCTTGGGAAGGAGAGCAAGCAACCACAAAAAAAAAAAAGAGAAAAAGCAAACTTATATCAGGACACAAGTTGGTAGATAACTGGGAGCCTGGGACAGAGAGCTACAGCGCTGGAGCTGTGAACAAACCCAGCAACCTTTAACCGCACAGGGGCTAGACACATGGAACATTCTGCTCTATTGCATAGCTGGTATAGCTAAAAAAAAATTATTCTTCTCAGGACTATATCTTGGGTCTATATTTTCAGAGTGGGGCAGAGTTTTTTCTTTTATTTGCTGCGTAGCTGGTATAGCTACATTTTTACATCTGTCTTTTGTGATCTTGCGATTGCACTCGAGGCCTATAACTTCTAACTGAATAATCTGCCAGACACTTTACTGCTTCATAACTACACTGCACTTGGGACTAACATTTCTAGTGTGAGACAAGAGGGGAGAGGAGCCTACGGGGCAAGAGGAATGCTTTTGTGGTAAATACAGCCTACTTGTTTGTTTCTTACTCATCCTGCTTGTTCACAGCCTGAGGGGCCGCTGCATCTCACAGAATTTCAGTGTCACTTTGTGGTTTATGCATTACGTTCCTGCAACATTAGTCCTCTTGTACAATTTGCTCTATGAAAGTGGACGAGTATTTTCACAGGCTGCCTTCGCCTTCAAGTAGCACCATGAGTCAAAGATCAAAAAATCAGGACAAGAGGCACAAAATCCTTATTGAATCTCAGGCAAACACCTCACTTGCAGATATTGAAAATAATTCACCAGGTGATCACTCCTCACTCTTGCAAGAGCTTAAAGCATTTTTCTTACCAAAGATGGACAGTTTGCAGGCTGGTGTTGATACTTTAACCAGTGAGGTGAGGCTTTTTTCTACACGTATGTCTGCTGCAGAACAGAGAATTTCAGGGGTTGAGGATAGGCAGCAAGAATCAGATATTTCATTGAAGCACTTGCTGAAACAAAATCAACAGTTAATGGATAAAGTAGAAGATTTAGAAAACCGCAGTAGACGAAACAACCTGCGAATTGTAGGTGTTCCTGAATCTATCAAGGATAAAGATCTATTGGACTTTGCCACCTCAACCCTTCCAAACCTCCTAGGCATGCCTTCAGATTGCCTCCCACTGGATATCGAGAGATCACACCGCATTGGCCCTAACAGATATCTGGACAACTCCAGGGAAAAACCACGTCAAGTAATCTTTAAGTGTTTGAATTTCCAGGACAAGCTTGCCATTCTCAGAGCATATAGAACGGCTAAAGAAATCATTTATGAAGACCACCGCCTCTTGTTATTTCAAGATTTTTCAGTGGAAGTCACTAAAAGACGCAGGGACTTTGCCTCACTCTGCTCCACCTTGCATGAACAGGGGCGTAAATTTGCTCTTATGTTTCCAGCTACCCTTAAGAAAAACATACTCAACATTTCAAGGAGTGGCTCTACTTCAAGGGATGAAGCGCAGGGCAGAAAAGAGGGAACAAACAAACAATGGCCAGACAAGGTTTGAGGTGGGAGAATATATAGCATACATTCAGGAACAATACCCCTGGAACAAAGCAGAGATGGAAGAGATGACATCTCCACTAGGTCTTCATACCAGATCCTCGAGGTCACGCCAGTGCAATGAGGATCACCAACGCCCTCTCCTGTTTGATTCGAGCAATGACTCGAGGAAGGAGAGCGAATGGGGGAAATCGGTATGCTAGACCGAAATTCGAAGGGACCGCCAGAGCATCTATCAGTGCTGCCTGAGTATCTCTCAACCTCAAACCATACCTCAGGAGCTTGGCATTCTGATGAGATTCCATGAGATCCAGATCCGGCTGTCCCCATTTGAGAACTAATTTGGCAAACACCTCCAGATGAAGTTACCACTCCCCTGGGTGAAAGGTCTGTCTGCTCAGGAAATCCGCTTCCCAATTGTCCACTCCTGGAATGTGGATCACAGATAGACAGAAGTTGTGGGTCTCCGCCCACTGCATAATCTTGGCTACCTCTGTCATGGCCAAGGAACTCTGAGTTCCTCCCTGATAGTTGATGTAAGCCACTGACGTTATGTTCTCCGATTGAAACCTGATAAATCGGGCTGAGGCTAACTGAGGCCAGGCCAGAAGAGCATTGAAGATTGCTTTTAGCTCTAGAATGTTTATGGGGAGAACAGACTGCTCCCGAGTCCATGTCCCCTGAGCCTTTAGTGAACCCCAGTCTGCTCCCCATCCCAACAGGCTGGCATCTGTTGTCACAATCACCCAGGTGGGTTTGCGGAAGCAGGTTCCCTGGGAGAGATGTTCCTGAGACAACCACCAAAGAAGAGAATCTCTTGTCTCCTGATCCAGATGTAATCTCGGAGACAAATCTGCATAATCTCTGTTCCATTGTCTGAGCATGCATAACTGCAGGGGTCTGAGGTGGAAACAGGCAAACGGAATGATGTCCATGGCAGCTACCATCAGACCTATTACCTCAATACATTGAGCCACTGATGGCCGAGGAGTGGACTGAAGCGCCAGACAAGAATCAAAAATATTTGATTTTCTGACCTCTGTCAGAAATATCCTCATCGCCAGGGAATCTATTATGGTTCCCAAGCAAACTACCCTTGTAGCTGGAATTAAGGAACTCTTTCCCAGATTCACCTTCCATCTGTGAGAGCGCAGGAAGGATAACAACATCTCTGTGTGGGAGTTCGCTTGTTGAAAGGATGGCGCCTGAACTAGAATTTCATCCAGATAAGGCGCCACTGCAATACTCCGTAACCGGAGCACCGCCAACAGGGATCCCAGGACTTATGAAAAAATTCTGGGAGCTTTGGCAAGGTCGAATGGAAGATCCACAAACTGGAAGTGTTTGTCTAGAAAAGCAAACCTCAGAAACTTGTGATGATCCATGTGGATGGGAACATACAGGTAGGCATCCTTTAAGTCTACCGTTGTCACGAATTGACCCTCTTGAACTAAGGGGAGAATGGAACAAATAGCTCTTAGCTAGGGTGGAAATTGCCCCTTCCACCTTGGGGACTGTATGCCAAGACTCCTTTATAGAGTCTGCAATAGGATACATATTTTTAAAGATAGGGGATGGAGAAAAAGGAATACCTGGTCTCTCCCATTCCTTAGCAATAATCTCTGTAGCCCGATCTGGTACAGGGAACACTTCTACCATAGACGGTACATCAAAATACTTGTTTAACTTGCTAGACTTCTTAGGATTGACAACGACCATGGTGTCAGAGTTATCCAAGGTAGCTAAAACCTCCTTAAGCAACAAACGGAGGTGTTCTAGCTTAAACCTGAAAGATACAACTTCAGCATCATAAGAAGGAATTATACTGTCTGAATCTGAGATTTCACCCTCAGATGCTACCAAAGTATCCTCATCCTCCGGCTTCTGGGAGGGAATATTCGGAATAGCCACTACCACGTCAGACACCTGAAAGCAACCCCACCTAGTGGTTATTCTAATTATTACAACAAATAACTTTTTTTTCATTTATGTTGCACAAAGTACAGGATGGGAATTAAAAACAATACAGAAAAATATATGTACATAGCAATCGGTTAAACAGATACCTACATAGGCCGCCAGTTACCTTTAATATTATTTCAACATAACATTTCAAAAACCCAAGTGCGATAGCTCATGACAGTTTATAGTTAAGAAAGTGGCTATAAAAATAGAGTATAGTCTAATTCTTTATTTAAACCAAAGGGTTGCATGGCATTAAGTTTATAGATCCAAACTGCCTCTTTCCTTTTGAGGATTGACTCTCTATCTCTCCTCGTCTGAGACGTGGCACTGCATCAATAATTTGGAAACGAACCTGACTGATATTATGACCACACTGAATAAAATGACCAGACACTGGTGCTTCCAAATTTTTTGCATCTGATATTACTTTTATGCTGTATGATTCTATCACGGACCCTGCGGGTCGTCTCGCCAATATAAATTTTTCAACATGGACATTTTATGAGATAGATGTCAAAAATAGTATTACATGTAAAAAAAACCTTTTATCTGAAATTTCCTACCAGTGAGGGGGTGGACAAAATTTGGACCCTTTATCATAGAATTGCAGTTCCCACATCCCAAACAGGGATAACAACCCTGACTCTTACCAGATATATAGCTCTGTTGTAATTTTTTTGCACTCCCAATGTCAGTATGTACTAGCTCATCTCTAAGATTTCTCCCCCTTCTATATGCAGGCATAGGGGCTTTGCACTACCCCCTATGCCTGCTTATAGGCATATAACAACCTCCATATCAGAATACTTTCAATTTAATAGCACCCTGGAGTCTTCTCCCCTCATAGTCTGGGAAGCACATAAGGCAGTAATAAGGGGGAATGTATTAAACAGAGGGCTCACATCAAGAAAATGTACAGTTCCAATTTACAGGACTTAAATGAGTGCTTACAGCGGTTAGAACTACAACATAAAAATTCACCCAAAAACACTGACCTACTTGCACTTCTTACATCAACTCGGAAAGAGATTAACAATATCCTATAAAAGGAAGCACAGAGAAAAGCTCTAGCATTAAGGAAAATATTTTTTTATGAGGGTAATAAGGTAGGCCCACTATGAGCACGAGCTCTAAAAGCAAAAATGGGGCAGAATCACATACACAAAATCAAGAAAAAAAGTGGCTTACATGTATATGACAGTAAAGATATAGCAAATCAATTTAGCAATTTCTATAAGCAACTTTACAACTTGGAAGCACCAAACACAGCAATGCACATTACTGATACCCAAAAATATATAGATATTGCAGGCTTACCACACTTATCCCCAGACCAGGTGACCGAATTGGAAAAACCAATATCGCTGAAAGAAGTTCAAAAAGTCATATCTCACCTCCCAATGGGTAAAAGTCCAGGCCCGGACAGCTTCATCAACCAATATTATAAGACCTTTAGAGATCTCATAGCCCTGCACCTTGCATCTCAGAGTCATGCAAATTGTTCCCAGACATGCTACAAGCGCATATTTTGGTTATTCTTAAACCCGACAAACCACAAGACGAACCCGGCAGTTACCGCCCCATATCTTTGTTAAACTCAGATATTAAGATTTTTAGTAAGATTCTATCTAACCGTATCAATACCGTACTTAGTGAGCTAGTGCATGTGGATCAGGTAGGCTTTTGTGCCTCGGAGGGAGGCTCATGATAACACAATCAGAGCCATCACATTAATGGAGTTTGCCAAGTTCCACCACATTGATTCTGTGTTAATAACAACGGATACAGAGAAGGAGTTTGATAGGACAAGTTGGCAATTCCTCAAGGAGACATTAATTGGATTTGGCATTAATATGATCTCACGTATCTTTAGCCTCTACTCCCAACCATGTGCTAAAGTAAAAGCCAATGGTGTGCTCTCGGACCCTTTCCCTATACAGAACGGCACACGTCAGGGTTGCCCTCTGTCCCCTATTCTCTTCATCTTGACAATGGAGGTTTTAGCCTCCTATGTCCATACTAACAAAGATATTAAAGGCATTCAAATAGGACCAAATGACTATAAAATAGCCATGTACGCGGATGATGTATTATTCTCTGTATCATCCACCACATCCTCCATACCAGCGATAATGAGGGAAATCGAAAAATTCGGTAGATACTCTAATTTTTTAGTAAATAAAACAAAATCAGAAATTTTAAATATCTCCTACCCGAAGGCGGAATTTTGCATACTCTCAGGGGTTAGTACATTAAGGCTACAGACGGAAATACCTGGGCATTCACCTCTCCCACCACCCTTCAACCCTTTTTAATAAAAACTACAATACCTTGTTACACAATACACATAGAGACCTTGTTAAGTGGATAACAAAACCTATCTCATGGTGGGGCCAAATTCAATCAATCAAAATGACCACTCTCCCCAGAATTCTGTACGTTACAGGCCTTACCAATACATTTACCTAACTGGTTCATATAACGTTTACAGAGCAATATCAATACCTATGTCTGGGGAAGTTGCAAACCTAGAATCAATCGTACTATTCTTTATAGGCCACTACTTCAGGAGGGGCTGGGACTCCCAAACATTGAAGAATATTACAATGCGGTTACACTTCAAAGAGTCTTAGACTGGCACAAAGCACAAGACAGCAAAGCCTGGGTGTCTTTAGACTCACATATACTCAAAGCTCCACATATACGTGCTTTATGCTGGGTATCAGGAGATCTCAGGCCCCCACAGTGTCAACACTTAGAATCGCATAAACACTTCTTTTAAAATTGGGATACAATTATCACATCTGCCCTTTATATTACTTCAAGCAGATCCCTTTTGCTCCCAATAGTACTTAATGTTGAAATGATTGGGGGTCTAGATAAGGGATTTAAGAGGCTAGCTGAATGGGGTTACACAGTCCCCCTGTGTCATTTCACAGAGGGGGGGGAGACTCCGGGATAGGGACAAGCTTGAGAAAGTGGCAGACGGGACTTACACGAGGTGGTTAAAATATGCGCAACTGCATCACTTCATTCAGACTACTCCGTTCAAAGCAGACCTATTAAGATCACTCACCCCCTTTGAAAGTTTAGGTGATAGCGGTATCACTGTTCGACATCCACTTTCCTTATCACGCAAATTGCTAATAGCGCACCATAAAACACAATTACCACTATACACAACCAAATGGTCAGGGGACCTCAACATGCAACTTGACTTGATGAACTGGGACAGAATCTTTCAAGCTACCAAGAAATCCTCATCATCCCCACAAATACTTGAGATGAATTGCATAATATTGACGCGTTGGTATCTTACACCGATTAGACTGAACACTATATACCCTGAGTCGTCAAGAATGTGCTGGAGGGGGTGTGGTGAACCGGGTAGCTTAACACATATGTGGGGGCATTGCCCCAAAATAAAGCCTTTATGGGGGGAAGGTCAAGATCCATTTCCAATCATTTATAGGTAGGGAATTTACTCTATCCCCAAAAGCCGCACTACTCAATGATCTCCCTAAAATGCCCTGTAAATTAAAATCCCTCCTTTTACAGATAGGGCTGATTAGCGCCAGATCTTTAATAGCACATGCATGGAAAACACCAGAAACCCCCTCTAAAACAAAGTGGCTTGATAGAATGGCGGAACTCATGAACCTAGAGGAATTTTGGTTATATTAAACGAAATAAGTCAGCCTTTTTCCTAAATGCTAAGTTCCTGTGGGAGGAGTCACTTCATTCACCTACTGTTACACAGAACAACAATAGCGACACTCCTATAACATGATGACACCACGGTTCACACCAGGGATGGGGTGAACTCTGACCCCGGGATGAGAGGCATGTATAACTTTTTACAGACCTTGAGAGACACAGAGCTATATTCAGGAAACATCCTGAATTAACTATTGTTTTCAGATTAGCAATTCTTAGTAGATAGTGGACTTCAAGAACAAAATGTATGTTCTTGCCTCTACGAGCAGATAAAGGAGAGAATCAGGACGAGTAGAAGCTCGGCTTTTGATATATGTATTGAGCAAGTGTTTGTTGTAAGTTGATTTGTTTATTGACACCCAAAAAGGGTACTGTAATGATAGTCTCATGTTGACGCTTCAATACTATCAGATGTACAATGTAAAATGAGAAAAACAATAAAAAAATAAAACAAAGAAACAGGTATTTACTGTTATCACTTGCTATTCTACATTCAAAACCATGGAAGATGTAGAGCAAAGAACTTAACTTAAAACTACACTACTTGAGTGGAAGTTTTGGTTTTATTGCTCAGTGAGCATTATCTGACATTAATATTTAGCGCAAAGCTGAATAGAAATGTATTATATGAGGGAAAAATGCTCCAGCACTACCCAACATAAATATTATATTGAGCATTATACCACCGCATACACAACCTGTATTAACCATGAACTTATAATACAGCAAAAAAGTGCCAGTAGATTGTGCTTCAGCAATGTTAAAGCTCCACCGCTTGAATGTCTGTGTTAGTATTACAGTTAGATAGAGTCAGTAATGCAATATTTACATGCACTAACCATTTTCATCTGATTTTCCTTTTAAATTCTGCAATGATATATGTAATATTAAGGCAGGTGAGATCTTGCTGCAATAGAGCTGTACAAAATCATTTAAAATCTAATATGTTCCAGGCTGTAATTTGTGTTTTGAGAAATTGGACCTTAGCCTTTTGCTATTGCTTCAAACATAAGAAGAACAACTTCTCTTATAATGAATATGCTGCATGTGGTGTAGGCAAATAAGGCTCCATGACTTCTAACTGTAAATATTGATTTTTAAAAAGGATACCCTTTAATGAACACAAAAAGGTGGGAAGCTCTTAGAAATTCAACAATTGTTTGCACTTTGCTTTCACTCATTGAACTAGTGTTCTTTTAAATTTAAGACTGGGCAGTTAACTCAATTTTTTAGCATTATTTGCAGTTGTGTATTTCGCTATTTTTACACTTTTTAAATATTTTTAAAATCTTCTTTTAGGTAACAGAAAATGACATGATGCATGATGACTAGTCTAACGATTAGTGTCTCATTGCTATTTAAAAGTAACCTTTAAAGGCTATTAGGTCATGGACTAATACTTCACGTGCTATGCTCATTATTTTGTGATATATGAAACCAATTTGTATAGCAACATCAAAATAGCACCTGTTTCCATAGAAAAAATATAAGGAGCCAATCACAATATGTTATAGGACATGCAGGTGCGGATTTAGGACAAATATCAAAATAAATGTTGAGTAAGATATGAACTTTGGAAACCAGGACTTAATGAGTTCTCAGAAATATGCAACCTAAAAAACTAGTAATTTATAGAAAGGAATATCTGATAGGAACCCCCCCCCCCCCCCCCCCACACACACACACAAAAAGGTAGGTATTAGTAGGATGTGCTGTCTACGCAAAAATATGTCTGACTTGATTCTGTAAAATAAAACTGAATTAAGCATATATTGGAAACCAAATGTATCCACCATGCAAAGGAAAAGGCACATATTGTTATTTGTGTATGAAAAATGAGTAATCCATGGGTGTCCAAAGGGGCAGGAAGAGGGGCAAATGTCTAAGGCAAGGGGAGGTGTCTGGAATTTGATCCTAGAGACAAGAAGAGAAATAACCCTTTTAGGATCATTTTTTTCTTTCTCTTTCTTTCTCTCTCTCTTTCTTTCTTTCCCCCCTGTGAAAATCTCTGTGGACATGCATGTGGTTATCGTGTAAATATGTTTTTTATTTTTTTATTTTGGAAAAAATAAATTCCAAAGCTCCACCATTGTTCAATTTTAAAAATGCAAAATGTATTTTATTCATTCAGCGGATGGTGTGTATTTGCATTTTGCCCATTGCTTTGAAAGGGACAGTAAAGTCAAAATTGAACCTTAATGCTAGTAATAACATACTAGCATGTGTTAAAAGAGGCACTGATGCAAGGGAGGAAAGCATAAATCTGTCACTATATAAATCCCTGGTAAGACCTTACCTTGAGTATGGAGTGTAGTTATTGGGATCAATTTAAAAAAACAGACATTACAGACTTAGAAAAAGAAGGGTCACAAAACTAATAAGGGGGATGGAGAATTTAAGCTATGAGGAGAGGTTAGCCAAACTGGGTCTGTTTTCTCTAGAAAAAAGGGCTTGAGAGGTGACATGATTACTTTATAGAAATATATTCAAGGTCAATATACAAAGATGGCGGAAGCTCTGTTTATTCCAATAAAATTGTTTATGACAAGAGGTCACAATTTAAATCTGAAGGAAAGGAACTTTAACCTACAGCAACGTAAACGTTTTTCACTGTAAGAGCAATCAAAAATTGGAACTCATTGCCTAAGGAGGTAGTAAATGTCAATACCTTAAACACATGTAAAAATAGTTCAGATATATTTCTGTCTAGAAACAGAATCCAAGGATATGATTGCTTGTTTTAAATGGATCACAATTTCAATGGGATTATTTTAAGGTCAACTGGAGCTTTTAATGTAAATATATTAAGATTTGTATAGGTTGAATTTGATGGACTTCTATCTTTTTTCAACCTCATCTACTATGTTTTAAACAGTGCATGCAATGTTAAATAATATTCCTATTTACTTTTATTATCTAATTTATTTATTTTTCATCTTGGTATCCTTTGTTGAAAAGTATACCTAAGTAGGCTCAGGAGCAGCAATGCACTCCTGGGAGCTAGCTGCTGATTGGTGACTGACATATAAGCATTGTTATTGTGTCAACCAATGTGTTAAGCTAGCTCCCAGAAGTGCATTGCTGCTCCTTCAACAAAGGATACAAAGATATAAAAGCAATTTTGATAATAGAAGTAAATTAGAGAGTTGTTTAAAATTGTTAGTTCTATCTGAATCATGAAAGAAAAATGATGGGTTTCATGTCCCTTCAATTAAGTGACTAAAGCAATATAACAACGGAATATTAGAAACTACCCAATTATTAATCTATCATAAAAACCCTCATTGACAAAGGTGAAAATGTATCCTTTAAACATATTATGACAAATATAGGCCTAAATTACAAGTGCAGCACAAAATATTAGTACTATTGCGCTTTAATATCACTTGAGCACAATTAATAGCATTTTTCATAACTTAAGTTATAGTCTAGAGTACAGGTGTTCAAACCTGTCCTCAGACCTCCCTCACAGGTCAGATTATGAAGCTATCTGAACTAGAGCACAGGTGAAATAATCAGGTAATTAGTGAACATGGTTATTTTACCTGCTCTCATCCAACGTGATCCTGAAAATCTGGCATGTTGGGGAGGCCTGAGGACAGGTTTTAAAACCAGTGGTCTAGGGAGTACATCTGCATGTCGGATAGCGTGAGTGCACTAAATCCCTCACATAATAAACTTCTATGGGGGAGTGCAGTAAAATTCATCTCAGATATCACTTGAGCGCTAAGCCGAGGGTGCTCTAAGCAGATGGTGCAAGCAGTGGAGTTCTTTATGTTGTTCTGCACTACAATATTAATAATAAAAACAAATATTTCAGGCCTCAACACATGCTAAATTTTACTGCGCTATTTTGGATTGCCCTCAAGCCATTTTTTGTATCTGATTCATACAGGGCATGCAATTTTAAACAACTTTCCAATTTACTTTTATCATCAAATTTTCTTTGTTCTCTTTGTATTCTTTTAAGAAATCTAAAGCTAGGTAGGCTCATGTTGCATTTTGATAGTTTTCCAAAGCTAGAAAGTGCTTTTCAATGTGTGCCATATAGATACAATTGTGCTCCTTATGGCCTCTATTTATCAAGCTGTCAACCGCAAATACGCTGGAATTCCGAAGTGTATTTGTGGCGAGCCTGATTCGCCTTAGTTATCAAACCCTACAGACCGGCAAAAGTAGAATTCAGTGACGTAACATACGATCCGCCGGACTCAGTCCAACACAGATCGATACTTACAGCACAATCTGACTACTTTTGCTAGTTATCAAATACCTAGCAGGTACGCTCACCACTATTCTGGTACCTGGTTTTCAATCCGCCGCCCTGGAGGCGGCGGATACCATAGGAATCAATGGGAGTCTGAAAGCAGCGAAAGCTTATGTTCGCTGCTGCCCGATATCCCATTGATTCCTATGGTAAAGTCTATACCTAACACCATAACATGTACCCCGAGTCTAAACACCCCTAATCTGCCGCCCCCTACACCGCCGCCACCTACATTATACTTATTAACCCCTAAACTGCCACTCCCGGACCCCGCCACAACTAAATTCAATTATTAACCCCTAAACCGCCGCCCACCGCCACCTACATTATATTTATTAACCCCTAATCTGCCGCCCCAAAGGTCGCCTCCACTATATTAAATTTATTAACCCCTAAACCAAAGTCTAACCCTAACACCCCCTAACTTAAATATAATTTAAATGAATCTAAATAAATATTACTATCATTAAATACATTATTTCTATTTAAAACTAAATACTTACCTATAAAATAAACCCTAAGATAGCTACAATATAACTAATAGTTACATTTGTATCTATCGTATTGTTTATATTTATTTTACAGGCAACTTTGTATTTATTTTAACTAGGTAGAATAGTTATTAAATAGTTATTAACTATTTAATAACTTCCTAGTTAAAATAAATACAAATATACCTGTAAAATAAAACCTAACCTAAGTTACAATTACACCTAACACTACACTATAATTAAATAAATTTACTAAACTAAATACAATTAAATACAATTAAGAAAAATTATCTATAGTACAAACCCCCCCCCCACTAAATTACACAAAATAATAAAATAATTACAAGTTTTTTAAACTAATTACACCTAATCTAATCCCCCTAATAAAATAAAAAAAGCTCCCCAAAATAAAAAAAATCACTACCCTATACTAAATTACAAATAGCCCTTAAAAAGGCCTTTTGCCGCCCCAAAGTAATCAGCTCTTTTACCTGTAAAAAAAGAAATACAACCCCCCCAACAGTAAAACTCACCACCCACAAACCCAACCCTACTCTAAAACCCACCCTATCCCCCCTTAAAAAACCTAACATTAACCCCTTGAAGATCACCCTACCTTGAGACGTCTTCACCCAACCGGGCCGAAGTCCTCAACAAAGCCGGGCAGAAGTGGTCCTCCAGATGGGCAGAAGTCTTCATCGAAGCCAGGAAGAAGAGTTCATCCAGATGGGCAGAAGTCTTCATCCAGACGGCATCTTCTATCTTCATTCTTCCGACGTGGAGCAGGTCCATCTTCAAGACATCCGAAGCGGAGCATCCTCTTCAAACAATAGGATTTTTTCTACCTTAAATTGTAAATTGTAATTTTTTTTCAGGTAAAAGAGCTGATTACTTTGGGGCAATGCCCCTCAAAAGGCCCTTTTAAGGGCTATTTGTAATTTAGTGTAGGGTAGGGCTTTTTATTTTGGGGGGGGCTTTTTTTATTTTGTTAGATTAGGTGTAATTAGTTTAAAAATCTTGTAATTTGTCTATGATTTCCTGTAATTTAGTGGGGTTTTTTTTGTACTTTAGATTATTTTATTTAATTGTAATTAATTGTATTTAATTTAGGTAATTAATTTAATTATAGTGTAGTGTTAGGTGTAATTGTAACTTAGGTTAGGTTTTATTTTACAGGTACTTTTGTATTTATTTTAGCTAGGTAGTTATTAAATAGTTAATAACTATTTAATAACTATTGTACCTAGTTAAAATAAATACAAAGTTGCCTGTAAAATAAAAATAAACCCTAAGCTAGTTACAATGTAACTATTTGTTATATTGTAACTATTTTAGGGTTTATTTTATAGTTAAGTATTTATTTTTAAATAGGAATTATTTAGTTAATTGTATTAATTTTATTTAGATTTATTTAAATTATATTTAAGTTAGGGGGTGTTAGGTTTAGGGTTAGACTTAGGTTTAGGGGTTAATAACTTTATTATAGTGGTGGCGACGTTAGGGGGCGGCAGATTAGGGGTTAATAAATATAATGTAGGGTTCGGCAATGTTGGGGGCAGCAGATTAGGGGTTCATAACTATAATGTTAGTTGGCGGTGATGTCCAGAGCGGCAGATTAGGGGTTAATCAATATAATGTAGGCGTCGGCGATGTCAGGGGTGGCAGATTAAGGGTTAATAAGTATAAGATTAGGGGTATTTAAACTCAGGGTTCATGCTAGGGTGTTAGACATAAATTTTCTTTCCCCATTGTAATCAATGGGGCTGCGTTCTGAGCTTTACGCTGCTTTTTTGCAGGTGTTAGGGTTTTTTTCAGCTGGCTCTCCCCCATTGATGCCTATGGGGAAATAGTCCATGAGTACGTTTAGCCAGCTCACCGCTAATGTAAGCAGCGCTGGTATTGAGGTGAGATGTGGAGCTTAATTTTGCTCTTCGCTCACTTTTTTGCGGTTAACGCCGGGTTTTTTAAAAACCTGTAATACCAGCGCTGTCTGTGAGTGGTGAGCATAAACTGCTCGTTAGCACCGCACCCCTGTTAACACAAAACTTGTAATCTAGGTGCAAGTTTGTTAAAAGAAGTGAAATAAGGGAGAGGCTTACATACAAGGTAATCATAGAGGTAAAAGGTATATTAATATAACCGTGTTGGTTATGCAAAACTGGGGAATGAATAAAAAAGGGATTTTCTATCTTTTTAAAGAAGAAAAATTAACTCACCACTAATATGGTGCAATAATCTCTTTCAAGGTTTAGAGTGCGCTAAAAAGGTTGTGGCTGTGTTAAGATGTTCTGGATAAATGTTTTAACCATTTACTTGTAATACCAGATTGTGTGTTATTCTTAGGGTGAGACCAAGCACAACATAACACATTGTGCGTTATCAGTTGCTCACCCCTTGTAATATAACCCATTGACTTTTCATGTCATTTTATACATATTTTGTTCCCTGTTATTTTTTATACCTGTTATGCCTTATTACAATAAGAAACAACCTTAAAATAAAATATATTGATATTTTAATATTACACTTAATATATAGAAAAACTTCTTACATATATTTGTTATTTGTATAAAATAAACTTGTTGTTTTTAACTCATCCCATGTCCACTATTTGATTACAATAAAAGCAATCTAAATGAATAATTAACATGTATGTCCATTTTGTTTGGCATAGAGTGAACTGTCACTAATTATTATGTTTTGTCACCAAGAAATTATTTGAGTAATATTTAATTACTGGTTTAATGATTGAACATGTTCATGGATTTTACCTTTGCCCAGTTAGTCAATAAATACATGTCAAAATTAATCTATTTGTTCAGATTTTATATTCAACATTTTATTGCTTACTAGTTATTTGATTTCCAGTAAGTGACATTACCTAATTCTATTTCAACTGATTAGTCATCCAATCTGTAGGTAGCAAAATCCTTACAAAATCTGGTCTGCTGGCAGCATTCAGTTGGTACCCCATGATCAAACACTGTACTTCATAAATGTTATCCTATAATATAAAAGGCCAAGTGTGTTTGTCCGAAGCTGTCATGCGCAGTAGAGACAGAGGAGAAACACACCTGGCCTTAAAGTCTACCTGATCTGCTGTCCGTGTCGTGACAATGATGGGTGGGACAGGACGCGAGGGGGCGGGGCCGGGAGCAGCATGGGCGGGTGCAGTCACGCGCGTGCGAGGGAGACAGATCAAAAGAAAGGGGTAGAGAGAGAAAGAGAGGGGGAGAGAGCAAAAGAGATGGTAAAGAGCAAAAGAGAGGGGAGAGAGCGCAAAAGAGAGGGTAGGGCACAAGAGAGGGAAAGCACAAAAGAGAGAGCAAAAGAGAGGGGAGAGAGAGCAAAAGAGAGGGGAAAGAGCAAAAGAGAGGGAAGAGAGAGCAAAAGAGAGGGGTAGAGAGAGAGAGCAAAAGAGAGGGGAGAGAGAAAAATAGAGGGGGAAAGAGATAGAGCAAAAGAGAGGGAGAGAGAGAGAGCAAAAGAGGGGGAGAGAGAGCATAAGAGAGGGGGAGAGAGAGAGCAAAAGAGAGGGGGAGAGAGGGGGGTCTAGAGAGAGAGCGGGAGAGAGAGGGAGAAAAAGAGAGGAGGAGATAGGGGGAGATAGAGCAAAAGAGATGGGGAGAGACAGAGAGCAAAAGAGGGGGAGATAGAGCAAAAAGAGGGAGGAGGAGAGAGAGAGAGAGAGAGAGAGAGAGAGAGAGAGAGAGAGAGAGAGAGAGAGAGAAAGAGAGAGGAGAGAAAGTAAGAGAGGGGGAGAGAGAGGGAGAGAGAGCAAACAAGTGGTAAAAGAGAGAATAAAAGAGAGGGGGAGAAAAAGAGCAAAAGAAAGTGGGGAGAGAGAGAGCAAAAGAGAGGGGAGTGAGAGAGAGAGGGCAAAAGAGAGGGGGAGAGAGAGCACAAAACAGAGGGGGGAGAGAGAGAGAGCAAAAGAGAGGGAGAGAGAAAGAGCGCAAAAGAGAGGGGGAGAGAGCAAAAGAGATGGTAAAGAGCAAAAGAGAGGGGAGAGAGAGCGAAAGTGAAGGGAAAGAGCACAAGAGAGGGGAGAGAGCAAAATAGAGAGGAAAGAGCAAAAGAGAGGGGAAAGAGCAAAAGAGAGGGAAGAGAGAGCAAAAGAGAGGGGGAAAGAGAGAGCAAAAGAGAGGTGTAGAGAGAGCAAAAGAGAGGGAGAGAGAAAAAATAGAGGGGGAAAGAGAGAGAGCAAAAGAGAGGGGGAAAGAGATAGAAAAAGAGGGGGGGAGAGAGCAAAAGAGAGGGAGAGAGCAAAATAGAGGGGGAAAGAGAGAGATCAAAAGAGAGGGGGAGAGAGAGAGCAAAAGAAGGGGAGAGAGAGCAAAAGAGAGGGGGTAAAGAAAAAGAGAGGGGGAGAGAGCAAAACAGAGGGGGAGATAGAGAGCAAAAGAGAGGGGTAGAGAGAGAGAGGGGTCTAGAGAAAGAGGGGGAGAGAGAGAGAGCAAAAGAGAGGGGGAGAGAGAGCAAAAGAGAGGGGGAGAGAGAGAGCAAAAGATGGGGAGAGAGAGAAAAATAGAGGGGGGGGAGAGGGGGGAGAGGGGGGGGGGGGAGAGAGGGGGGAGAGTAAAAGAGAGAGAGGGAGAGTAAAAGAGAGGGGAAAGAGAGAGCAAAAGAGAGGAGGAGAAAGAGCAAAAGAGAGGGGGGAGAGAGAGCAAAAGAGAAGGGGGAGGGAGAAAAGAAGAGCGCAAAAGAGAGGGGGAGAGAGCAAAAGAGAGGGGGAGAGAGCAAAAGAGATGGTAAAGAGCAAAAGAGAGGGGGGGAGAGTAAAAGAGAGGGGAAAGAGCACAAGAGAGGGAAAGTGCAAAAGAGAGGGGAGAGGGAGCAAAAGAGAGGGAAAGGGAAAAAGAGAGGGGAAAGAGCAAAAGAGAGGGGAAAGAGCAAAATAGAGGGAAAAGAGAGCAAAAGAGAGGGGGGAAAGAGCGAGCAAAAGAGAGGGGTAGAGAGAGAGAGCAAAAGAGAGGGGAGAGAGAAGAATAGAGGGGGAAAGAGAGACAGAGCAAAAAAGAGGGAGAGAGAGCAAAAGAAGGGGAGAGAAAGAGAGGGCAAAAGAGAGGGGGGAGAGAGAGAGTGCAAAAGAGAGGGGGGGAGAGATAGAGCGCAAAAGAGAGGAGGGAGAGAGAGAGCAAAAGAGAGGGGGAGAGAGCAAAAGAGATGGTAAAGAGCAAAAGAGAGTGGAGAGAGAGCAAAAGAGAGGGGAAAGAGCACAAGAGAGGGAAAGCGCAAAAGAGAGAGCAAAAGAGAGGGGAAATAGCAAAAGAGAGGGGGAAAGAGAGAGCAAAAGAGAGGGGTAGAGAGAGAGAGAGCAAAAGAGAGGGAGAGAGAAAAATAGAGGGGGGAAAAGAGAGAGCAAATGAGAGGAGGGAGAGAGAGAGCAAAAGAGAGGACAGAGAGGGGGGTCTATAGAGAGAGGGGGAGAGAGAGAGCAAAAGAGAGGGGGGAGAGAGAGAAAAAGAGAGGGGGAGAGAGAACAAAAGAGGGGGGAGAGCAAAAGATAGGGAGGGGGAGAAAGAGGGAAGGAGAGAGAGAGGGGGAGGAGATAGCAAAAGAGAGGGGAAGAAAGAGAGCAAAAGAGAGGGGGTAGAGAGAGCAAAAGAGAAGGGGAGAAAGAGAGAAAAAGAGAGGGGGGAGAGAGAGCAAAAGAGAGGGGAGACATAGAGAGGGCAAAAGAGAGGGGGAAGAAAGGGAGCACAAAAGAGAGGGGGGAGAGAGAGTAAAAGAGAGGGAAAGAGAAAGAGCGCAAAAGAGGGGGGAGAGAGGGCGCAAAAGAGGGGGGAGAGAGAGAGCAAAAGAGAGGGGAGAGTGAGAGAGAGAGAGCGCAAAAGATAGGGGGAGAGTGAGCGCAAAAGAGAGGGGGAGAGAGAGCGTAAAAGAGAGGGAGAGAGAAAGAGAGGGGAGAAAGAGAGCACAAAAGTGAGGGGGAGAGAGAGAGAGCAAAAGAGGGGGAGATAGAGCAAAAAGAGGGAGGAGGAGAGAGAGAGAGAGAGCGAGAGAGAGAGAGAGGGGAGAGAGAGTAAAAGAGAGGGGGAGAGAGAGGGAAAGAGAGCAAAAGAGAGGTAAAAGAGAGAATAAAAGAGAGGGGGAGAAAAAGAGCAAAATAAAGTGGGGAGAGAGAGAGCAAAAGAGAGGGGAGAGAGAGAGAGAGAGGGCAAAAGAGAGGGGTTAGAGAGAGCACAAAACAGAGGGGGGAGAGAGAGAGAGCAAAAGAGAGGGAGAGAGAAAGAGCGCAATAGAGAGGGGGAGAGAGCAAAAGAGATGGTACCGAGCAAAAGAGAGGGGAGAGAGAGCGAAAGAGAAAGGAAAGAGCACAAGAGAGGGGAGAGAGCAAAATAGAGAGAAAAGAGCAAAAGAGAGGGGAAAGAGCAAAAGAGAGGGAAGAGAGAGCAAAAGAGAGGGGGGGAAAGAAAGAGCAAAAGAGAGGTGTAGAGAGAGAGAGCAAAAGAGAGGGAGAGAGAAAAAATAGAGGGGGAAAGAGAGAGAGAGCAAAAGAGAGGGGGAGAGAGATAGAAAAAGAGGGGGGGAGAGAGAGCAAAAGAGAGGGAGAGAGCAAAATAGAGGGGGAAAGAGAGAGAGCAAAAGAAGGAGAGAGAGAGCAAAAGAGAGGGAGTAAAGAAAAAGAGAGAGGGAGAAAGAGCAAAACAGAGGGGAGAGAGAGAGCAAAAGAGAGAGAGAGAGAGAGATAGGGGTCTAGAGAAAGAGGGAGAGAGAGAGAGAGAGAGAGAGAGAGAGAGAGTAAAAGATGGGGAGAGAGCGCAAAAGAGAGGGAGGGGGGAGAGGGGGGAGAGAGGGGGAGAGGGGGGAGAGGAGGGGGGAGAGGAGGGGGAGAGAGGGGGGAAAGTAAAAGAGAGAGGGAGAGAGAGGGGGAGAGTAAAAGAGAGGGGAAAGAGAGAGCAAAAGAGAGGAGGAGAAAGAGCAAAAGAGGGGGGAGAGAGAGCAAAAGAGAAGGGGGAGGGAGAGAAGAAGAGCGCAAAAGAGAGGGGGAGAGAGCAAAAGAGAGGGGGAGAGAGCAAAAGAGATGGTAAAGAGCAAAAGAGAGGGGGAGAGAGTAAAAGAGAGGGGAAAGAGCACAAGAGAGGGAAAGCGCAAAAGATAGGGGAGAGGGAGCAAAATAGAGGGGAAAGAGCAAAAGAGAGGGGAAAGAGCAAAAGAGAGGGGAAAGAGCAAAATAGAGGGAAAAGAGAGGGGGGAAAGAGCGAGCAAAAGAGAGGGGTAGAGAGAGAGATCAAAAGAGAGTGGAGAGAGAAGAATAGAGGGGGAAAGAGAGAGAGCAAAAAAAAGGGAGAGAGAGAGCAAAAGAAGGGGAGAGAAAGAGAGGGCAAAAGAGAGGGGAGAGAGAGAGTGCAAAAGAGAGGGGGGGGAGAGATAGAGCGCAAAAGAGAGGAGGGAGAGAGAGAGCAAAAGAGAGGGGGAGAGAGCAAAAGAGATGGTAAAAAGCAAAAGAGAGTGGAGAGAGAGCAAAAGAGAGGGGAAAGAGCACAAGAGAGGGAAAGCGAAAAAGAGAGAGAGCAAAAGAGAGGGGAGAGAGCAAAATAGAGGGGAAATAGCAAAAGAGAGGGGAAAGGAAAGAGCAAAAGAGAGGGGGAAAGAGAGAGCAAAAGAGAGGGGTAGAGATAGAGAGAGAGCAAAAGAGAGGGAGAGAAAAAATAGAGGGGGAAAAAGAGAGCGCAAAAGAGAGGGGGGAGAGAGAGAGCAAAATAGGGGGAGAGAGAGCAAAAGAGAGGGGATAAAAAAAAGAGAGGGGGAGAGAGAGAGCAAAAGAGAGGAGAGAGAGGGGGGTCTATAGAGAAAGGGGGAGAGAGAGAGCAAAAGAGAGGGGGAGAGAGAGCAAAAGAGAGGGGGAGAGAACAAAAGAGGGGGAGAGCAAAATATAGGGAGGGGTAGAGGGGGAGAAAGAGGGAAAGAGAGAGGGAGAGAGAGAGGGGGAGGAGAGAGCAAAAGAGAGGGAAGAAAGAGAGCAAAAGAGAGGGGGTAGAGAGAGCAAAAGAGAAGGGGAGAAAGAGAGAAAAAGAGAGGGGGGAGAGAGAGCAAAAGAGAGGGGAGACATAGAGAGGGCAAAAGAGAGGGGGAAGAAAGGGAGCACAAAAGAGAGGGGGGAGAGAGAGTAAAAGAGAGGGAAAGAGAAAGAGCGCAAAAGAGGGGGGAGAGAGAGCGCAAAAGAGGGGGGAGAGAGAGAGCAAAAGAGAGGGGAGAGTGAGAGAGAGAGAGCGCAAAAGATAGGGGGAGAGTGAGTGCAAAAGAGAGGGGGAGAGAGAGCGTAAAAGAGAGGGAGAGAGAAAGAGAGGGGAGAAAGAGAGCACAAAAGTGAGGGGGAGAGAGAGAGAGCAAAAGAGGGGGAGATAGAGCAAAAAGAGGGAGGAGGAGAGAGAGAGAGAGAGAGAGAGAGAGAGAGAGAGAAAGAGAGAGGAGAGAAAGTAAGAGAGGGGGAGAGAGAGGGAGAGAGAGCAAACAAGTGGTAAAAGAGAGAATAAAAGAGAGGGGGAGAAAAAGAGCAAAAGAAAGTGGGGAGAGAGAGAGCAAAAGAGAGGGGAGTGAGAGAGAGAGGGCAAAAGAGAGGGGGAGAGAGAGCACAAAACAGAGGGGGGAGAGAGAGAGAGCAAAAGAGAGGGAGAGAGAAAGAGCGCAAAAGAGAGGGGGAGAGAGCAAAAGAGATGGTAAAGAGCAAAAGAGAGGGGAGAGAGAGCGAAAGTGAAGGGAAAGAGCACAAGAGAGGGGAGAGAGCAAAATAGAGAGGAAAGAGCAAAAGAGAGGGGAAAGAGCAAAAGAGAGGGAAGAGAGAGCAAAAGAGAGGGGGAAAGAGAGAGCAAAAGAGAGGTGTAGAGAGAGCAAAAGAGAGGGAGAGAGAAAAAATAGAGGGGGAAAGAGAGAGAGCAAAAGAGAGGGGGAAAGAGATAGAAAAAGAGGGGGGGAGAGAGCAAAAGAGAGGGAGAGAGCAAAATAGAGGGGGAAAGAGAGAGATCAAAAGAGAGGGGGAGAGAGAGAGCAAAAGAAGGGGAGAGAGAGCAAAAGAGAGTGGGTAAAGAAAAAGAGATGGGGAGAGAGCAAAACAGAGGGGGAGATAGAGAGCAAAAGAGAGGGGTAGAGAGAGAGAGGGGTCTAGAGAAAGAGGGGGAGAGAGAGAGAGCAAAAGAGAGGGGGAGAGAGAGCAAAAGAGAGGGGGAGAGAGAGAGCAAAAGATGGGGAGAGAGAGAAAAATAGAGGGGGGGAGAGGGGGGAGAGGGGGGGGGAGAGAGGGGGGAGAGTAAAAGAGAGAGAGGGAGAGTAAAAGAGAGGGGAAAGAGAGAGCAAAAGAGAGGAGGAGAAAGAGCAAAAGAGAGGGGGGAGAGAGAGCAAAAGAGAAGGGGGAGGGAGAAAAGAAGAGCGCAAAAGAGAGGGGGAGAGAGCAAAAGAGAGGGGGAGAGAGCAAAAGAGATGGTAAAGAGCAAAAGAGAGGGGGGGAGAGTAAAAGAGAGGGGAAAGAGCACAAGAGAGGGAAAGTGCAAAAGAGAGGGGAGAGGGAGCAAAAGAGAGGGAAAGGGAAAAAGAGAGGGGAAAGAGCAAAAGAGAGGGGAAAGAGCAAAATAGAGGGAAAAGAGAGCAAAAGAGAGGGGGGAAAGAGCGAGCAAAAGAGAGGGGTAGAGAGAGAGAGCAAAAGAGAGGGGAGAGAGAAGAATAGAGGGGGAAAGAGAGACAGAGCAAAAAAGAGGGAGAGAGAGCAAAAGAAGGGGAGAGAAAGAGAGGGCAAAAGAGAGGGGGGGAGAGAGAGAGTGCAAAAGAGAGGGGGGGAGAGATAGAGCGCAAAAGAGAGGAGGGAGAGAGAGAGCAAAAGAGAGGGGGAGAGAGCAAAAGAGATGGTAAAGAGCAAAAGAGAGTGGAGAGAGAGCAAAAGAGAGGGGAAAGAGCACAAGAGAGGGAAAGCGCAAAAGAGAGAGCAAAAGAGAGGGGAAATAGCAAAAGAGAGGGGGAAAGAGAGAGCAAAAGAGAGGGGTAGAGAGAGAGAGAGCAAAAGAGAGGGAGAGAGAAAAATAGAGGGGGGAAAAGAGAGAGCAAATGAGAGGAGGGAGAGAGAGAGCAAAAGAGAGGAGAGAGAGGGGGGTCTATAGAGAGAGGGGGAGAGAGAGAGCAAAAGAGAGGGGGGAGAGAGAGAAAAAGAGAGGGGGAGAGAGAACAAAAGAGGGGGGAGAGCAAAAGATAGGGAGGGGGAGAAAGAGGGAAGGAGAGAGAGAGGGGGAGGAGATAGCAAAAGAGAGGGGAAGAAAGAGAGCAAAAGAGAGGGGGTAGAGAGAGCAAAAGAGAAGGGGAGAAAGAGAGAAAAAGAGAGGGGGGAGAGAGAGCAAAAGAGAGGGGAGACATAGAGAGGGCAAAAGAGAGGGGGAAGAAAGGGAGCACAAAAGAGAGGGGGGAGAGAGAGTAAAAGAGAGGGAAAGAGAAAGAGCGCAAAAGAGGGGGGAGAGAGAGCGCAAAAGAGGGGGGAGAGAGAGAGCAAAAGAGAGGGGAGAGTGAGAGAGAGAGAGCGCAAAAGATAGGGGGAGAGTGAGCGCAAAAGAGAGGGGGAGAGAGAGCGTAAAAGAGAGGGAGAGAGAAAGAGAGGGGAGAAAGAGAGCACAAAAGTGAGGGGGAGAGAGAGAGAGCAAAAGAGGGGGAGATAGAGCAAAAAGAGGGAGGAGGAGAGAGAGAGAGAGAGCGAGAGAGAGAGAGAGGGGAGAGAGAGAGTAAAAGAGAGGGGGAGAGAGAGGGAAAGAGAGCAAAAGAGAGGTAAAAGAGAGAATAAAAGAGAGGGGGAGAAAAAGAGCAAAATAAAGTGGGGAGAGAGAGAGCAAAAGAGAGGGGAGAGAGAGAGAGAGAGGGCAAAAGAGAGGGGTTAGAGAGAGCACAAAACAGAGGGGGGAGAGAGAGAGAGCAAAAGAGAGGGAGAGAGAAAGAGCGCAATAGAGAGGGGGAGAGAGCAAAAGAGATGGTACCGAGCAAAAGAGAGGGGAGAGAGAGCGAAAGAGAAAGGAAAGAGCACAAGAGAGGGGAGAGAGCAAAATAGAGAGAAAAGAGCAAAAGAGAGGGGAAAGAGCAAAAGAGAGGGAAGAGAGAGCAAAAGAGAGGGGGGGGAAAGAAAGAGCAAAAGAGAGGTGTAGAGAGAGAGAGCAAAAGAGAGGGAGAGAGAAAAAATAGAGGGGGAAAGAGAGAGAGCAAAAGAGAGGGGGAGAGAGATAGAAAAAGAGGGGGGAGAGAGAGCAAAAGAGAGGGAGAGAGCAAAATAGAGGGGGAAAGAGAGAGAGCAAAAGAAGGAGAGAGAGAGCAAAAGAGAGGGAGTAAAGAAAAAGAGAGAGGGAGAAAGAGCAAAACAGAGGGGAGAGAGAGAGCAAAAGAGAGAGAGAGAGAGAGATAGGGGTCTAGAGAAAGAGGGAGAGAGAGAGAGAGAGAGAGAGAGAGAGAGAGAGTAAAAGATGGGGAGAGAGCGCAAAAGAGAGGGAGGGGGGAGAGGGGGGAGAGAGGGGGAGAGGGGGGAGAGGAGGGGGGAGAGGAGGGGGAGAGAGGGGGGAAAGTAAAAGAGAGAGGGAGAGAGAGGGGGAGAGTAAAAGAGAGGGGAAAGAGAGAGCAAAAGAGAGGAGGAGAAAGAGCAAAAGAGGGGGGAGAGAGAGCAAAAGAGAAGGGGGAGGGAGAGAAGAAGAGCGCAAAAGAGGGGGAGAGAGCAAAAGAGAGGGGGAGAGAGCAAAAGAGATGGTAAAGAGCAAAAGAGAGGGGGAGAGAGTAAAAGAGAGGGGAAAGAGCACAAGAGAGGGAAAGCGCAAAAGATAGGGGAGAGGGAGCAAAATAGAGGGGAAAGAGCAAAAGAGAGGGGAAAGAGCAAAAGAGAGGGGAAAGAGCAAAATAGAGGGAAAAGAGAGGGGGGAAAGGGCGAGCAAAAGAGAGGGGTAGAGAGAGAGATCAAAAGAGAGTGGAGAGAGAAGAATAGAGGGGGAAAGAGAGAGAGCAAAAAAAGGGAGAGAGAGAGCAAAAGAAGGGGAGAGAAAGAGAGGGCAAAAGAGAGGGGAGAGAGAGAGTGCAAAAGAGAGGGGGGGGGGAGAGATAGAGCGCAAAAGAGAGGAGGGAGAGAGAGAGCAAAAGAGAGGGGGAGAGAGCAAAAGAGATGGTAAAAAGCAAAAGAGAGTGGAGAGAGAGCAAAAGAGAGGGGAAAGAGCACAAGAGAGGGAAAGCGAAAAAGAGAGAGAGCAAAAGAGAGGGGAGAGAGCAAAATAGAGGGGAAATAGCAAAAGAGAGGGGAAAGGAAAGAGCAAAAGAGAGGGGGAAAGAGAGAGCAAAAGAGAGGGGTAGAGATAGAGAGAGAGCAAAAGAGAGGGAGAGAAAAAAATAGAGGGGGAAAAAGAGAGCGCAAAAGAGAGGGGGGAGAGAGAGAGCAAAATAGGGGGAGAGAGAGCAAAAGAGAGGGGATAAAAAAAAGAGAGGGGGAGAGAGAGAGCAAAAGAGAGGAGAGAGAGGGGGGGTCTATAGAGAAAGGGGGAGAGAGAGAGCAAAAGAGAGGGGGAGAGAGAGCAAAAGAGAGGGGGAGAGAGAACAAAAGAGGGGGAGAGCAAAATATAGGGAGGGGTAGAGGGGGAGAAAGAGGGAAAGAGAGAGGGAGAGAGAGAGGGGGAGGAGAGAGCAAAAGAGAGGGAAGAAAGAGAGCAAAAGAGAGGGGGTAGAGAGAGCAAAAGAGAAGGGGAGAAAGAGAGCAAAAGAGAGGGGGGAGAGAGAGCAAAAGAGAGGGGAGACAGAGAGAGGGCAAAAGAGAGGGGGAGAGAGGGAGCACAAAAGAGAGGGGGGAGAGAGAAAGAGTAAAAGAGATGAAGAGAGAGAAAGAGCGCAAAAGAGGGGGAGAGAGAGCACAAAAGAGGGGGGAGAGAGAGAGCAAAAGAGAGGGGAGAGTGAGAGCGCAAAAGAGTGAGGGAGAGAGAGTGCAAAAGATAGGGGAGAGTGAGTGCAAAAGAGTGAGGGAGAGAGATCGCAAAAGATAGGGGGAGAGTGAGCGCAAAAGAGAGGGGGGAGAGAGAGTAAAAGAGAGGGAGAGAGAAAGAGAGCAAAAGTGGGTGGAGCGAGAGAGCAAATGAGAGGGGAGAGAGAGAGCACAAAAGAGAGGGGGAGATGGAGCGCAAAAGAGTGGGGGAGAGAGAGCGCAAAAGAGAGGGGGGATAGAGAGCGCAAAAGAGAGGGGGAGAGAGAGCAAAAGAGAGGGGGGAGAGAGAAAGCTCAAAAGAGAGGGGGAGAGACAGAGCAAAAGACAGGTGGGAGAGAAAGCAAAAGAGAGGGGGGAGAGAGGAAGCAAAAGAGAGGGGAAAGAGCAAAAGAGAGGGATTGAGAGAGCAAAAGAGAGGGGGGATGAAGAGCAAACGAGAGGGGGAGAGAGAGAGAAAAAGAGAGGGGGGAGAAAGAGAACAAAAGAGAGGGGGAGAGAGATCAAAAGAGAGGTGGAGCGAAAGCAAAAAAAGGAGTAGATAAAAAGCAAAAGAGAGGGGGGGGGAGAGAAAGAGCAAGGTATGGGACCGCTGTACTGCAAAAAATGGCCCCTGTGAACTGGCTTTAGGACTAGTTTATAATGTTTGAATTGGACAAATCACTGCAGAAGTGTTTATCTAGATAATTCAAGGGTAACAAAAACACCAAGATTAATAGTTATCTCTGATTGGGGAATGAATAATCTAACTGATCTCTAAATAGGTAGGAAAATCAGATTTCCTTATTTTTTATTGGTCTTTAGAACAATGTTCCCTCTAATTCTATAAAACATTATTGGCTAGATTACTAGTAGACAGTTGATACTATAGGGTGCATTATCTTTTGTGTTACCTCACTGAAAGAATAATGCATTATAAGTGGATGTTAATATTTTAACCATAGCACAAAAATCAGGGAGTGCTATGAGCACGATCATTGTGTTCATATTAAAAGTGGGGAGTTAAAGGGATAGTATATTCAAAATTAAACTTTCATGATTCAGACAGAGCATGCAATTTTAAGCAACTTTTTAATTTACTCCTATTATTACAATTTCCTTCATTATTTTGGTATCTTACTTTGATAAAGCAAGAATTTAAGCTTAGGAGCCAGCAGTTTTTAAGTTCAGCCACTTGCGTAGCGCTTGCTGATTGATGTAAAAATTTAGCAACCAATCAGCAAGCACTACCCTGATTCTGAACCAAAAATGGGCCTGCTCCTAAGATTATATTCTTGCTTTTTCAAATAAAGATACCAAGAGAATGAAGAAAAATTGATAATACGCGTACATTAGAAAGTGGCTTAAAATTGCATGCTCTATCTGAATCATGAAATAATTTTTATTGACTAGACTACTCCTTTAAGTGTTGCTCTCAAGAGCAATCTAAAATACAACTGTAAAAGTTTGTGGTTTTTTTTTTTAATCCTGAAGTAAATCATTTTGTTAACCATCAACCTAGCGCACCCTCGGTTTAGAGCTCAAGTGATATTCATCATGAATTATGTCAAGAATTGTGTGCACCTGCGCTGTAAGTGCTCCCTCTATTATCGCTTGAGTGATACAAAATAACTTTGGACTTGGGTTGCGAATGAGTGATATTAACGCACAATTATGCTCCTGTTGTAATCCAAGCCTATAAAAGCAAAGTTTAAATTGCACGCTATGCGGGAAGGGAACCTAAATAAACTAATTAAAGGGATACTAAACCCACATTTTTTCTTCCACGATTCAGATAGAACATGCAATTTTAAGCAACTTTCTAATATACTCCTATTATCAATTTTTATTTGTTCTCTTGATATCTTTATTTGAAAAGTTGGAATGTTAAGCTTGGGAGCCAGCCCATTTTTGGTAAATTAGAAAGTTGCTTAAAATTGCATGCTTTTTCTTAATTATGAAAGAAAAAAATTTGGGCTTTGTATCCCTTTAAATAAGTGAAAATATAGCGTGCCCACTTTCTTTTTGTAGGGGCTGGGGTACTAATTGTCCTGTGCTTGTATACCAAGTAACAATGGGTTGTCCAACTTCCTGTCTTAATAGATATAAATAAGTGCTTCACTTTATGAAAACAAGTATTTTGATATCATTTCAGCACCATAACAATCTTGAAAAATGTCGCTAGGTTATTTTAACCGCGACTCAGTTCCTTTATAAGCACAGACTCTTTAATTACATGAATAAAAGCACCACCTGACCTTCCTCAGATTCATTCTGAATAAAACAGTTTTCAGGCATTACACTTGTAGCGTGAGCTTAGAAAGTAATCACAGGACTATTATTGATATGTTAAAAAGGTCCAGCAGCTGCTATTGTTTTGTAGAAGCTAATTCTTTTGCTCTAACTGAACTTTGAATTGTTACCAATGTTTCCATTTATGTCAGTGAGAAAATTCCATTTTGTCACTGATAAATAATTAAAATAATATTTTTTAAATCATTCAATGAGAAACTATTTCGCTCTAAACAATAAGCTGTTTATTTTATACAAAACACAAACTCCCTTCCACATCTTTTCATTATCTTGTGCGTTCTATGAGTCTTTTGCCTCATAAAAATAGTGAAAAAAAAACCCTGATATTCACATTAAACACCATAATTATATAAACTGTGCTTTGGTATTGCATTTACTATGATTTTGTTTTTCAACAAACTTGATGGTTTAGATTCCCAGATGCTCATGATGGTTGCAGAGGGGGCAAGCTCGGACCTTCTGAATGGAGTTCAGTTTTATTCAAACCCTAGATTAGGTGGTGGGACCTGGCCCAGGCAGCAAGGATAGAGTGGCGGCCATTTTGGTAGAGGTGAAATCCCAAGGTGCTGGTCTGGAGTGTTCCTCCTTACGGGTAGTGGGACAAATTGCTTGTTAATTGTGGTAGCTCTTTCTGAGGGCGCTGTAGCCTGTAGTATGTAAGTAAACCTAGGCCACTGACCATTTCAGCAGTGGTTATTAATCAAGAACATAAAGGAGCAATTTCCCATACATTTTAATCTCTGTAAAAACATCAAGTCAAAACTAATTTTAATTTTTTTTCTGCAATCTATGTGTAACAGTGTGAAACAATATGGGGCCCATTTAACAAGCTCTGTAGGGAGCTTGTGGGCCTGTGTTTCTGGCGAGTCTTCAGACTCGCCAGAAGCACAAGTTATGGAGCTGCTCTGAGCAGCGGACAGGAATTGCCAGAAATCAACCTGATTGAGTACGATCGGGTTGATTAACACCCCCCTGCTGGCGGCCAATCTGCAGGGGGCGGCGTTGCACCAGCAGCTCTTGTGAGCTGCTGGTGCAATGCTGAATACGGAGAGCGTATTGCTCTCCGCATTCAGCGAGGTCTTGCCGACCTGATCCGCAGTGTCGGATCAGGTCCGCAAGACCTTTCTTAAATAGGGGAATGTGTCTATGGCTGAGTAATCAAATTGTCATTTTTAGCTCTTCTCCTCATCGGTGATCTATCAGACAGATTATTTCCTGTCCCACTGACAAAAAGCAGAACACTTATATAGCCACTTTAGGGTTAGATTATGAGGGAGCGCTATTTAGCGGTCCTGCTCAAGTGATAACATCGCTAGGCAGAGGCTTTTTGCACAGGTCGGGTTGTGCTCATAGCTGAAAGGAAAAAGTTAGCGCAAACTTAGTGTTAAAGGGGTATGAAACGTACAAAAATTATTTTGTGATTCAGAAAGAACATACAACGTTTAAAAAAAATCTCCAATTTACTTCTATTATCAAATTTTATGTGTTGAAAAGATATCTAGGTAGGCATGTGGAGCAGTACATGGAAGGAAATAGTGCAAATGAATAACATGCTTGCAAAACTGCTGCCATATAGTGCTCCAGAAATGGGCCAGCTCCTAAGCTTACATCCCTGCTTTTGAGCAAAAGATACCAAGAATACACAGACACATTTATAATAGGAGTAAATGAAAAAGTTGTTTAAAATCGCATGCTCTATCTAATCAGGTTAGGGTTTCATATTCCTTTAAAGTATTCCCCCATAGACTTCAATGGAGCGTGCAAACTGGAACTAAAAACTAACACCCATAGTAGTGCGCTAACCCAACCACGTTTATTCAAGAGTGCTGAACCTGACATGAAATATGTTTTTTTCTCATTCCAAAGTTCTTCACATCACAAAATAAGTTCTACTTATTTTTTAATAAATATTTCTATATATAACTGATGTTTTTTGGGAAAAATATGTATGTATACCTGTATGTATGTATATAAAGAGCGTAGTGGAAACGGCACTCCTCACATCAGCAATCACCTGGTGCACTGCTAAATAAACAAATAGTAGCAAGTGGTGAAGGATCCAAACGAATGGGTTCCGTATCCAGCAAAAACTTCACACAGCAGGCACAGCAGGAATTTATAATCCGTTTAATGTGTCAATAACCAAACGTTTCAGCCCTCACATGAGCTTTTGTCAAGGGTAAACATAAGCCTGGCTTGGATCCTTCACCACTTGCTATTGTATATATATATATATATATATATATATATATATATATATACACATACATATATACATACAGGTATACCTGTATGTATATATGTATACATGTATGTATATATATATATATATATATACATGTATGTATATATATATATATATATATATATATATACATACAGGTAAACATATATATATATATATATCCTATATAATAAAAGGCCAGGTATGCTTGTCAGATGCAGTCATGCGCAGTAGAGACTGTGCAAGGACAAACATACCTGGCCTTGAGCAGCAGAGAAAGTGTTTTTTGGAAGCTGCCATGGAGGGGGCGTGGCCAGGCAGGAGTGCTGTGATAGGGGCTTGGCCGGGCGTGCCGAGATAGGGGTGTGGCCGGGCGTGTCGTGATGGGGGCATGGTCGGGCGGACGTGTCATGATGGGGGTTGTCCGAGTGGGAAGAAAGTAAGAGAGGAGGGGGTGAGAGAGAGCAAAAGAGAAGAGGTGGAGATAGAGAGCAAAAAAGGAGGGAGATAGAGCAAAAGAGAGGGGGAGAGAGAGAGCAAAAGAGAGAGTGAGAGAGAGAAAGAGAGAGAGAGAGCAAAAGAGAGGGGGGAGAGAGAGAGAGCACAAAAGAGAGGTGGGAGAGATAGAGAGAGAGAGAGCAAAAGAGAGGGGGGAGAGATAGATAGAGAGAGAGAGAGAGAGAGAGAGAGAGAGAGAGAGAGAGAGAGAGAGCAAAAGAGAGGGGGAGAGATAGAGAGCAAAAGAGAGGGGGAGAGAGAGAGCAAAAAGAGAGGAGGGAGATAGAGCAAAAGAGAGGGGGAGAGAGAGAGAGAGGGCAAAAGAGAGGGGGGAGAGATAGAGAGATAGCAAAAGAGAGGAGGGAGAGAGAGCAAAAGAGAGGAGGGAGAGAGAGCAAAAGAGAGGGGAGAGAGAGAGCAAAAGAGAGGAGGGAGATAGAGCAAAAGAGAGGGGGAGAGAGAGAGAGCAAAAGAGAGGGGGGAGAGAGAGATAAGAAAAGAGAGGAGGGAGAGAGAGCAAAGAGAGGAGGGAGAGAGAGCAAAAGAGGGGGGAAAGAGAGAGAGAGAGCAAACGAGAGGGGGGAGAGAGAGAGCAAACGAGAGGGGGAGAGAGAGAAAAAGAGAGGGGGATAGAGAGCAAAAGAGAGGGGGATAGAGAGCAAAAGAGAGGGGGATAGAGAGCAAAAGGGGGGGAGAGAGAGCAAAAGAGGGGGGGAGAGAGAGAGAGCAAAAGAGAGGGGGGAGAGAGAGATAAGAAAAGAGAGGAGGGAGAGAGAGCAAAGAGAGGAGGGAGAGAGAGCAAAAGAGGGGGGAAAGAGAGAGAGAGAGCAAACGAGAGGGGGGAGAGAGAGAGCAAACGAGAGGGGGAGAGAGAGAAAAAGAGAGGGGGATAGAGAGCAAAAGAGAGGGGGATAGAGAGCAAAAGAGAGGGGGATAGAGAGCAAAAGGGGGGGAGAGAGAGCAAAAGAGGGGGGAGAGAGAGCAAAAGAGAGGGGGAGAGAGCAAAAGAGAGGGAGATAAAGAGCAAAAGAGAAAGGAGAGATAGAGCAAAAGAGTGGGTGAGAGAGCAAAAGAGAAGTGGGAGAGAGAGTAAAAGAGAGGGGGAAAGAGAAAGAGCAAAAGAGAGGAGAGAGAGAGAGCAAAAGACAGGAGGAGAGAGAGCAAAAGTGAGGGAGATAAAGAGCAAAAGAGAGAGGAGAGATAGAGCAAAAGAGGGGTGAGAGCAAAAGAGGGGTGAGAGAGCAAAGGAGAGAAGGGAAAGAGAGCAAAAGAGGGGTGAGAGAGAGCAAAATAGAGGGGTGAGAGAGAGCAAAAGAGAGGGGTGAGAGAGAGCAAAAGAGAGGGGGGGAGAGAGAGCAAAAGAGAGGGGAGAGAGAGAGAGCAAAAGAGAGGGGAGAGAGAGAGCAAAAGAGAGGGGAGAGAGAGAGCAAAAGAGAGGGGAAAGAGAGAGCAAAAGAGAGGAGAGAGCAAAAGAGAGGAGAGAGAGAGCAAAAGAGAGGGGAGAGAGCAAAATAGAGGGGGGAGAGAGTGGGCAAAAGAGCGGGAGAGGGAGAGAGCAAAAGAGGGGAGAGAGAGCAAAAGAAGGGGAGAGAGAGCAAAAGAGGGGGTAGAGAGAAAGCAAAAAAGAGGGGAGAGAGAGCAAAAGAGAGGGGGGAGAGAAAGAGAGCAAAAGAGAGGGGGAGAGAGAGCATAAGAGGGGGAGAGAGAGCACAAAAGAGAGGGGGAGAGAGAGCACAAAAAAGAGGGGGGAGATAGAGAGAGAGCAAGGGGTGGGACCGCGGTACTTAAGACTACTGTGTATGTGTATATATATATATATATATATATATATATATATATATATATATATATTGTGCAAAAAAAGGACAGCACTCACTGGTCTTGTATAAAAGTAAAAATTAACTTTTAATGATACAAAAGGTTAAAATCCAGGGGTAAGCATGACGTTTCGATGCAACTGGCATCTTTATCAGATGTTCCAAAGACAGAAAAGATGGTTCCTGAGAGGTCACATCAGCTATGTGATGTTCCAATGTATTCCCCCATAGACTTCAATGGAGCGTGCAAACTGGAACTAAAAACTAACACCCATACTAGTGCGCTAACCCAACCACGTTTATTCAAGACTGCTGAACCTGACATGAAATATGTTTTTTTTTCTCATTCCAGAGTTCTTCACATCACAAAATAAGTTCTATTTATAAAATCCAGGGGTAAACATGACGTTTCGATGCAACTGGCATCTTTATCAAATGTTCCAAAGACAGAAAAGATGGTTCCTGAGAGGTCACATCAGCTATGTGATGTTCCAATGTATTCCCCCATAGACTTCAATGGAGCGTGCAAACTGGAACTAAAAACTAACACCCATACTAGTGCGCTAACCCAACCACGTTTATTCAAGACCGCTGAACCTGACATGAAATATGTTTTTTTTCTCATTCCAGAGTTCTTCACATCACAAAATAAGTTCTACTTTTATATATATATATATATATATATATATATATATATATATATATATATATATATATATATACATATATATATATTTATTTTTTTACACACATATATATATATATATATATTTTTTTTTTACACATATATACATACAGGTAAACACATTATATATATATATATATATATATATATATATATATATATATCCTATATAATAAAAGGCCAGGTATGCTTGTCAGATTCAGTCATGCGCAGTAGAGACTGTGCAAGGACAAACATACCTGGCCTTGAGCAGCAGAGAAAGTGTTTTTCGGAAGCTGCCATGGAGGGGGCGTGCCGTGATAGGGGTGTGGCCGGGCGTGTCGTGATGGGGGCATGGTCGGGCGGACGTGTCATTATGGGGGTTGTCCGAGTGGGCATGGTTGTGCAGGGGAGAAAGCAACAGAGGGGAGAGAGCAAAACAGTGGGAAGAAAGCAAGAGAGGAGGGGGTGAGAGAGAGCAAAAGAGAAGAGGTGGAGATAGAGAGCAAAAGAGAGGAGGCAGATAGAGCAAAAGAGAGGGGGAGAGAGCAAAAGAGAGGGAGGAGAGATAGAGAGATAGAGCAAAAGAGAGGGGGGAGAAATAGAGAGAGACAGAGCAAAATAGAGGGGGAGAGAGAGAGCAAAAGAGAGGAGGGAGATAGAGCAAAAGATAGGGGGAGAGAGAGCGCAAAAGAGAGGAGGGAGAGAGCAAAAGAGAGGAGGGAGAGAGAGAGAGCAAAAGAGAGGAGGGAGAGAGCAAAAGAGAGGGGGGAGAGACAGAGCAAAAGAGAGGAGGGAGAGAGCAAAAGAGAGGAGGGAGAGAGAACAAAAGATGGGGGAAAGAGAGAGCAAAAGAGAGGGGGGAAAGAGAGAGAGAGCAAACGAGAGGGGGGGAGAGAGAGAGCAAACGAGAGAGGGGGAGAGCGAGAGCAAATGAGAGGGGGAGAGAGAGCAAAAGAGAGGGGGATAGAGAGCAAAAGAGGGGGGAGAGAGAGCAAAAGAGAGGGGGAGAGAGAGCAAAAGAGAGGGGGAGAGAGAGCAAAAGAGAGAGGGAGAGAGAGCAAAAGAGAGGGAGATAAAGAGCAAAAGAGAGAGGAGAGATAGAGCAAAAGAGGGGTGAGAGAGCAAAAGAGAGGTGGGAGAGAGAGCAAAAGAGAGGGGGAATGAGAGAGAGCAAAAGAGAGGGTAGAGAGAGAGCAAAATAGAGGAGGAGAGAGAGCAAAAGAGAGGGAGATAAAGAGCAAAAGAGAGAGGAGAGATAGAGCAAAAGAGGGGTGAGAGCAAAAACGGGGTGATATAGCAAAAGAGAGGGGGGAGAGAGCAAAAGAGGGGTGAGAGAGTGCAAAAGATAGGGGTGAGAGAGAGCAAAAGAGAGGGGTGAGAGAGAGCAAAAGAGAGGGGAGAGAGAGCAAAAGAAAGGAGAGAGAGAGGGGAGAGAGAGAGCAAAAGAGAGGGGAGAGAGAGCAAAAGAGAGGGGTTAGAGAGAGCAAAAGAGAGAGGTTAGAGAGAGCAAAAGAGAGGGGAGAGAGAGAGCAAAAGAGAGGGAAGGTAGAGCAAAATAGAGGGGGGAGAGAGAGCAAAATAGAGGGGGAGAGAGTGGGCAAAAGAGAGGGAGAGAGTGGGCAAAAGAGCGGGAGAGAGAGCAAAAGAGGAGAGAGAGAGCAAAAGAAGGGGAGAGAGAGCAAAAGAGGCGGTAGAGAGAAAGCAAAAAAGAGGGGAGAGAGAGCAAAAGAGAGGGGGGAGAGAAAGAGAGCAAAAGATAGAGGGAGAGAGAAAGAGAGGGGAAAGAAAGAGAGCAAAAGAGAGAGCCTAAGAGGGGGAGAGAGAGCGCAAAAGAGAGGGGGGAGAGAGAGCACAAAAAAGAGGGGGGAGATAGAGAGAGAGCAAGGGGTGGGACCGCGGTACTTAAACAAAAATGACCTGTGTACACAGGCTTTAGGACTAGTGTGTATGTATATGTATATATATATATATATAATATATATATATATATATATATATATATATATATATATATATATATATATATATATATATATATATATATATTGGATATAAAAAAGTCTACACACCCCTGTTAAAATGTCAGGTTTCTGTGATGTAAAAAAATGAGACAAAGATAAATCATTTCAGAACTTTTTCCACCTTTAATGTGACCTATAAACTGTACAACTCAATTGAAAAACAACCTGAAATCTTTTAGGTAAAGGGAAATAAAAATAAAAAAATAAAATAATATGGTTGCATAAGTGTGAACACCCTTTTATAACTGGGGATGTAGCTGTGTTCAGAATTAAGCAATCACATTCAAAATCATGTTAAATAGGAGTCAGTACACACTTGTCATCATTTAAAGTGCCTCTGATTAACCCCAAATAAAGTTCAGCTGTTCTAGTAGGTTTTTCCTGACATTTTGTTTGTCGCATCCTACAGCAAAAGCCATGGTCCGCAGAGAGCTTCTAAAGCATCAGAGGGATCTCATTGTTAGTTGAAATAATCTTTATTGTCAGAAAGGAAGACAAGAGACATATCTAATACATCATGCCCCTAGTTCAGATAAACATATTTATATTCATTGTTACAGTCTCAGGACCTCTTATCATGTTCGATAAAGTTTTATAATTCCATATATCTGTCTCAAACAACATGAAAAAGAGTTGGAGGATGAAACAACTTCTCTCAGCAATTAGTATATCCATCTGGCTTTCCCTATTTTGTCTCCATCATTACTGAAATCTCTGAAAGTCCATAAAGCCCTAGGAAAAGCTCCCACCTACTGAAGTTGCCTTCAGGCGTAGGAAATATATGAGGTCCTGTTTATTTTCCTGAAGTAGGAATGAAATTATCTATAGTCTTCCTTCCCCTCCCTTTTCTAATGTGTTTTCCTTTTATTTTAATAATTATAAACATTAAACATAAACTTTTGAAACTGTAAAACAATAAACTCATAACTGTATAACCTTTCCCGTCGAGCAGAGAGAGAACCATCAAATTGTATCTAAGATGTATATAAATTCCCCATAAAAGACTTAGTGGCAATAAGTTTAGGAGAGATCCCCTATCGTGTTATAACTCTTGAAAGACTTAAATTTCCCTTATCTCTCTTCTATCTCTGTTCATGATCCAGTGGACCCAAATCTTTTGGAAATGTGTTGTTTTATCCTGCAACCAAGAGGCAGATTCTGACATATATAATCTAACCTTTTAATCACTTCTGACCATGTTGGTGAACCTGTTCTCCAGTGTTTGGCTATACATTTCCTCGTGGTTGTACAAAGTATATTTATGAATATATTGGTAGCTAAGTTTAAGGATTCATCTGAAACATGCAAGAGGGCCTGCGCCACCGTTAGCGTCATAGATTTATCTAATAGGATACTTATCAATTTAGATAGTTTGTTCCAAATTTGTTTAATCTCCCCACATTCCCACCACATATGCATATAATTTCCAATTTCTGCACAGCCTCTGTAACAGAGTCTACTTTTCTGCAATGTATAATGTGCAGTTCTCATGGTGTAAGATACCTCCTGTAAGATGTTTTAATAGAATTTTCGATAAGGTCTGCGCATATCAGCCCCTTGCTAATCCTAGAAAGTATTTGTGTCCATCTGTCATCATCATATGTTTCACCTAAGTCTCTTTCCCAATTCTCATGGAGCGGCAATTTGGAGCCTTTTTTTGCATCTTGTATTGCCAAGTACAGTTGTGATATTAGTTTTTTATTTCTACCTGGGGTTGCAATAATGCGTTCTGTTGTAGTGTATGGGTTTAATGGTTTATTTTGTCTGTATTTGTCTATTGTGGTGGATATCTGAAGATATAGGAACCAATGATAGGTGTCCGGCTGAAGTTTATCTTTCAGTTGGGTGTATGTGAGCATTTTACCTTTATCTAAAAAGTCTGCAACTCTGTAGAGGCCCTTATTTTCCCACTTACATATTAGTGTTTGAAATTCTGCAGGAAGTATAGCACCCAGTGGTATTATCTTAGTACCCTTGGGTATGAGGCCTAGAGAAGATGTGAGGTATTTCCACATATGCTTGGACTCCTCTGTAAGCTTGAGTTTGTATAGTGTTTTGTTTGTAGTGTTTGAGGTGTTCCAAACAATCGTGGCTGGATCATTCACCCCAGCTAAGTCTGCCTCTAGTCTAGTCCAAGTTATTTCTCGACAGTTTTTGCTTATCAGCGTAATTTGTGACAACCTAGCTGCCTGATAGTAGTCTAACAAATTGGGCACCCCCACTCCCTCTAGCTGTTTGTGTTGTTTTAATAGTTGGGAGGCTATTCTAGCTGTTTTGGGTCCTCGTAAGAACCTAATTAGGTCCATCTGGAGATCTGCTAGCTCTCTTTGCGGTACTTTGATTGATAATGCTCTGAAGAGATATAATATTCTCGGTAGAATATTCATCTTTATAATCGATAATCTGCCATACCAGGAGAAACACCCCCTCCTCCATCTACCCAAATCCCTTCTTACGGTCTTAAAGATCTCAGTATAGTTTGCCTTATAGAGTCCCTCTAGTGTGTTTGTTATGTTAACTCCCAAGTATTTGATATATTTTTTAGCCCACTTAAAGTCAAAATTTGCTTCTATCAACTTACGAGTATGTAGTGGTAGTGTCAGTGGTTTAGCCTCACACTTATCTGAGTTTATTTTGAAGCCTGAGATTTTTGAAAATTCATCAATGACTTGATATAGATGAGGGAGTGATCTTAAAGGTCTCGTCAATGTAAGCAAAATGTCATCCGCAAATAAGGTGAGTTTATATTCTTCTTAGTTAATTTTTACTCCGGTAATGTCTTTTGCTCCCCTGATGTAGGCTGCTAAAGGTTCTATGCTTAGTGCAAATAATAGAGGAGATAGTGGGCAGCCCTGACGTGTCCCATTTAATATTTTAATTGGCGTAGACTGATCGCCCGTTGCTCTGATAGTTGCTGTTGGGTCTGAATACAGGTTTTTAATAGCCGTCATGAATTGTCCTTTGAAACCCATGAAAGTTAGTGTCTCAAACATATATTCCCAGTCGACCCTATCAAATGCCTTCTCTGCGTCCAGAGATAGGAGCAGAGAAGGTGTTTTTGTCCCCACCAAGTACTCCACCAGAGACACCGTTTGTCTCACATTATCTGGGGCTTCCCTTTCTTTTATGAATCCTACCTGGTCGGGATGTATCAATGAGGGTAGATATAATTTGAGTCTATTTGCTAAAATTTTTGTAAAAATTTTTCAATCTTGGTTAATCAATGAGATCGGCCTATAGTTTTGGTATTTTTTGGGATTCCTTCCTGGTTTGGGTATAACCACTATTTTGGCCTGCAATATGTCTTGTGGGATACGGGTACCCTGCATGATGTCATTGCAGAATTTGTGCAAGTGGGGGACCAGACATTTTTTAAATACTTTATAATATTCACCTGAGAACCCATCAGGACCCGCCGCCTTGCCTATTTTAAGATCTTTTATTGCTAGGGCGATCTTGTTTATTGTTATTTCTGTGTTTAGGGCTTCCATGTCTGTAGCATTAAAGGATTACTTTCTGTTATAATTTTTAAGCTAAACAACTAACATATTAAAGTTAATAAACATTAATTAAAACCTACTGACCTATATTTTCTCCAAAACGAAGTTTCATAACGTTCTAAAAGTTATATCTTTTTTTCACCGATGATGTCACGTTATCCTGCCCACTATTTTCAGCACTGGATGTTCAAAATACTTAAACCAATAACTTTGTGTTTAAAGCACCATTTTGAAACCTAGGTATTGTAAACGGATTGGTACAGAGCAAAGGATACCCACGGAGTGGGTTTGGAAAACAATTACATTTGCAGACAAGATTTCTGATATACGGTAGAGATATGTTAATGAAATGCTATTGATAAAAAGCGTATTTGGGGTAGTTAGTTAGTAACAGGCATAGAAAATATTTACTTACAGTGGCCCTTTAAGTTTCGGGAGTTTAGCCTTTTGCAGAAAATGGTGTCTAAGTGTTTTCGTCTGAGTAGTATGTTGAACTTTTTTCCCGTCATAAAGAGATTCATAACATTGTGCAAAGCAGTCCGTTATGTCTTGAGGGTGAGATATTAGTGTCCCGTCTTCTTTTTGTAGTTGTTGTATAGTTAGATTTTTCGTCCTTTCCCTTGGATCTCATTGTTAAAAGGTATCAGTCAGGAGAAGGGTACAAAAGAATTTCCAAGGCATTAGATATACCATGGAACACAGTGAAGACAGTCATCATCAAGTGAAGAAAATATGGTGCAACAGTGACATTACCAAGAACTGGATGTCCCTCCAAAATTGATGAAAAGACGAGAAGAAAACTGGTCTGGGAGGCTGCCAAGAGGCCTACAGCAACATTAAAGGAGCTGCAGGAATATCTGGCAAGTGCTGGCTGTGTGGTACATGTGACAACAATCGCCTGTATTCTTCATATGTCTGGGCTATGGGGTAGAGTGGCAAGATGGAAGCCTTTTCTTACATAAAAAAAACATCCAAGCATGGCTAAATTTTGCAAAAACATATCTGAAGTTTCCCAAAAGCATGTGGGAAAAGGTGTTATGGTGTGATGAAACCAAATTTGAACTTTTTGGCCATAATTCCAAAAGATATGTTTGGCGCAAACACAACACTGCATATCACCAAAAGAACACCATACCCACAGTGAAGCATGGTGGTGTCAGCATTATGCTTTGGGGCTGTTTTTCTTCAGCTGGAACTGGGGCCTTAGTCAAGGTAGAGGGAATAATGAACAGTTCCAAATACCAGACAATATGGGCACAAAACCTTCAGGCTTCTGCTAGAAAGCTGAACATGAAGAGGAACTTCATCTTTCAGCATGACAATGACCCAAAGCATACATCCAAATCAACAAAGGACTGTCTTCACCAGAAGACGATTACAGTTTTGGGATGGCCCAGCAAGAGCCCAGACCTGAATCAAATTCAAAATCTGTGGGGTGATCTGAAGAGGGCTGTGCACAGGAGATGCCCTCGCATTCTGACAGATTTAGAGTGTTTTTGCAAAGAAGAGTGGGCAAATCTTGCCAAGTCAAGATGTGCCATGCTGAAAAAATAATACCCAAAAAGACTGAGTGCTGTAATAAAATCAAAAGGTGCTTCAATAAAGTATTAGTTTAAGGGTGTTCACACTTATGCAACCATATTATTTTAGTTTTTTATTTTTATTTCCCTTTACCTAAAATATATCAGTTTGTTTTTTAATTGAGTTGTACAGTTTATAGATCACATTAAAGGTGGAAAAAGTTCTGAAATTATTTATCTTTGTCTCATTTTTTTACATCACAGAAACCTAACATTTTAACAGGGGTGTGTAGACTTTTTATATCCACTGTATATATATATATATATATATATATATTGTGCAAGAAAATAACAGCACTCACTGGTCTTGTATAAAAGTAATAATGACCTTTTAATGATACAAAAGGTTAAAATCCAGGGGTAAACATGACGTTTCGATGCAACTGGCATCTTTATCAAATGTCCCAAAGATAGAAAAGATGGTTCCTGAGAGGTCACATCAGCTATGTGATGTTCCAATGTATTCCCCCATAGACTTCAATGGAGCGTGCAAACTGGAACTAAAAACTAACAGCCATACTAGTGCGCTAACCCAACCACGTTTATTCATATATAAATATATATATAAATATATATATATATATACATACATACATACAGGTATATATGTATACCTGTATATATATATATATATATATATATATATATATATACATACAGGTAAACATATATATTTATAATATAAACACACAGAAAAAGTCCAGCACTCACTCTCAAGCTCTCAACTAAGATAAAAAGCAGCAATGGAAGAATTAGTTACCTCATCTGGCCAAATGGGAAAAGCCCAGGTACCTCGTCAAGGTTTCTTCCAAATAAACCTGGGTCCCTAAACAGCCACACAATGCAGGCTCACAATCAAACAACTGTGAAAAAAAGCAACTGTGAAAAAATGGAGGGTGCACAGGCTTATGTATTTTCCCCAAACATGCGGTAAAACAGATGCGGTAACTAATTCTTCCATTGCTGCTTTTTATCTTAGCTGAGAGCTTGAGAGTGAGTGCTGGACTATTTCTGTGTGTTATATTAAAAATATTTATTTTTTGTAATTTTTCCTTGTTTGGGCCATGCACCCAGGCCTGACTGGGGTTAACTGCCTGTGACTCTGGTGACAGTGCAGCTTCCTGAGAGTGCTGGTTTGCACCCAGTGCTGTGCATGTTGCAGGGTCATAGGATGTGTACCCTGTCCGGCACGAGAGTGCTGTCCCCACCCGTGTTTTGTATATGTTTGGGGAAATTACATAAGCCTGCGCACCCTCCATTTTTTCACAGTTGCTTTTTTCACAGTTGTTTGATTGTGAGCCTGCATTGTGTGGCTGTTTAGGGACCCAGGTTTATTTGGAAGAAACCTTGACGAGGTACCTGGGCTTTTCCCATTTGGCCAGATGCGGTAACTAATTCTTCCATTGCTGCTTTTTATCTTAGTTGAGAGCTTGAGAGTGAGTGCTGGACTTTTTCTGTGTGTTTATATTAAAAATTTTTATTTTTTGTAATTTTTCCTTGTTTGGGCCATGCACCCAGGCCTGACTGGGGTTAACTGCCTGTGACAGTGCAGCTTCCTGAGAGTGCTGGTTTGCACCCAGGGCTGTGCATGTTGCAGGGTCATAGGATGTGTACCCGGTCCGGCATGAGAGTGCTGTCCCCACCCGTGTTTGGTAAATATATATATATATATATCCTATATAATAAAAGGCCAGGTATGCTTGTCAGATGCAGTCATGCGCAGTAGAGACTGCGCAAGGACAAACATACCTGGCCTTGAGCAGCAGAGAAAGTGTTTTTCGGAAACTGCCATGGAGGGGGCGTGGCCAGGCAGGAGCGCTGTGATAGGGGTGTGGCCGGGCATGTTGTGATGGGGGCGTGGTCGGGCGGATGTGTCATGATGGGGGTAGTCCGAGTGGGCGTGGTCGGGCAGGGGAGAAAGCAACAGAGGGGAGAGAGCAAAACAGTGGGAAAAAAGCAAGAGAGGAGGGGGTGAGAGAGAGCAAAAGAGAAGAGGAGGAGATAGAGAGCAAAAGAGAGGGGGAGAGAGAGAGAGAACAAAAGAGAGGGGGAGAGAGAGAGAGTGCAAAAGAGAGAGGGGGAGAGACAGAGCGCAAAAGAGAGAGGGGGAGAGAGAGAGCGCAAAAGAGAGAGGGGGAGAGAGAGAGAGCGCAAAAGAGAGGGGGGAGATAGAGAGAGAGAGCAAAAGAGAGGGGGGAGAGATAGAGAGAGAGAGAGGGCAAAAGAGAGGGGGAGAGAGCAAAAGAGAGGAGGGAGATAGAGCAAAAGAGAGGGGGAGAGAGAGCAAACGAGAGGGGGAGAGAGAGCAAAAGAGAGGGGGAGAGAGAGAGCAATAGAGAGGGGGGGAGAGAGAGAGCAAAAGAGAGGGGGAGAGAGAGAGCAAAAGAGAGGGGAGAGAGAGAGCAAAAGAGAGGGGGAGACAGAGAGCAAAAGAGAGGGGGAGAGAGAGAGCAAAAGAGAGGGGGAGAGAGAGAGCAAAAGAGAAGGGGAGAGAGAGAGAGCAAAAGAGAGGGGGAGAGAGAGCAAAAGAGAGGGGGAGAGAGAGAGAGAGCAAAAGAGAGGGGGAGAGAGAGAGCAAAAGAGAGGGGGAGAGAGAGAGCAAAAGAGAGGGGGAGAGAGAGAGAGAGAGAGCAAAAGAGAGGGGGAGAGAGAGAGAGCACAAAAGAGGGGGGAGAGATAGAGAGAGAGAGAGCAAAAGAGGGGGGAGAGATAGAGAGAGAGAGCAAAAGAGAGGGGGAGAGAGAGAGAGAGCGCAAAAGAGGGGGGAGAGATAGAGAGAGAGAGCAAAAGAGAGGGGGAAGAGAGAGAGAGAGAGAGAGAGAGAGAGAGAGCAAATGAAAAGGTGGTTCCTGAGAGGTCACATCAGCTATGTGATGTTCCAATGTATTGCTTACATTGGAACATCACATAGCTGATGTGACCTCTCAGGAACCATCTTTTCTGTCTTTGGGACATTTGATAAAGATGCCAGTTAGGCATCGAAACGTCATGTTTACCCCTGGATTTTAACCTTTTGTATCATTAAAAGTTAATTTTTACTTTTATTCAAGACCAGTGAGTGCTGTCCTTTTTTTGCACAATGGATATTCTTTCTGACGTTGCACCCTGGCAGATGCTTTAAACTACATGGTGTGCAGTTCTAATCAGGACTTTCTTTTTATATATATATATATATATACAGTATGTGTGTGTATGATTATATATAGGAATGTCTGTTTTAAAATACTTAAAATGTTTTCCGTTATGTGAAGAACATTAGAATGTGAAAAATTTACAGTAAATACGCAAACTCTTTCTGAAATTTGAATATTGCATAAATTAGATTTTTCATATTTTCAGCTACTTGACTGCAAAGGGTTCCAACGCACTTATAAATAAATCAATATATGTATGCACATGTATTTTCTATCAAAATTTTACTTTTCATAGTTTCAATAAAATGTATCTTTTCAACTATAAACATCTCAGAATAGAATCCTCACAGCCTATATATTGCTGAGTATTCTTTAGTGGAATTCCTTCCACACATTTCTCAAATGGTCTGTTTTAATGTTTCTATGGCAAATATAGAATTGTAAAAATTGCCTCATAACAATATATTTCTGAGTTTTTTTTAGCTATAAATATATTGGTTAGTACTAAGTGTAGTTTTTTTGTTGTTTTTTCATTATGATTAGCATTCTGGCCTAAACATCTTACAAGAAGTGTATGTGTTTAAGTATCTCATTTATCTTTGGAATTAAAACAAAGGGTTAAAATAAAGGCACATCTATTTTTTGTCTTTTTCTTTTAAAAGTATGATTCTTTTAAAAGTGTTGTTCATTTGAAACGAGGCTTAAAAAAAATCCACATTTTCAGTTAGAAATTTGTTGAAAGTTGGCTTCACAACTCGCTTTGAACAAATATGTCTTTTGGAATTCTGCTTTAGTGCTGTCACAAGAACAAAGTCGTATTTTACACTTTGTGTGTTTGCCCCCAGGGATGTTGGTACACAGTGAACTGATTCAGCTAGAGATTGCTCCCTGGTACTACACAAATGTAATGCACTGCAATTGCGATTCCACAACATTATTTCTAATACAGGCTTGCAGGCAACAAACCACAAACAGAATGGAATTGCTTTAAGGCTGGACTTTTTAAAGAAATTCAGTCACTCAATTTTGAAGCCTAAAGAAATGTCTTCAGTTCATCTATTTTCACATTTATTTAGTACAATATTGTATGAACGAAAAAATAAATAAATCATGTGGACTAGACAAAGTCTATTTGCTCAAATAGTTCACTATTAAATGTCCAGACATTTTTACAAATCTTTATAATTCAGAAAATATTCTCATGCATGCGAAAAGGTGTTACAGATATTTGATACATAAAAAAGGTCACGTTAAAGTTTTTTATTTTGATTTTGAAGACAACAGAAATTGCAGTATTTTTGTAATATTGTTTTCATTGATACAAACCAAAAGTATTTTCAAGCACAAAGTAGGTTCCAACAGATTTCTTAGAATAGTACTGGTATAAAATGACTTATATATACAAAATTTTGGGGTTATCTGATATAAATTTTAGGAAATATTTTTAATGATTGCAGAGAAATAATGGATTGAGAACAAGAATTAATCAGAACATAACCCAAGAAATATAACGTTGTTCGTTTTCTACTGGAAAATATGTTTGAGTGAAGGGTCAAATTTGGGATTTCATAAAGAGGCCATGAATCTAATCTCAGGTGTAATTTGATCATTTAGTGTTGCATAAAGGGGCTTAAGGGTTAATGTTGCTGATGAGCAGTGTAATTTGGGCTTGTGGCTGATATTATGGAGCTACATTATTAGACTTGCAAGGTCCATGTACTTGACCTGAAATCTAATTTTATCATGGATTTGACTTAAAGGGACATTATACACCAGATTTTTCTTTGCATAAATAGTTTGTAGATGATCCATTTATATAGCCCATACAGGTTTTTTTGTTTTTTTTAAATGATATTTTTGCTTATTTTTTAATAACACTGCTCTGATTTTCAAACTCCTAACCAAGCCCCAAAGTTTTAGGAGAATACCAACGTATACCTTCTCCAGCTTGCTTCTGTTTGTGTCTTTTCATTTGCAGAGGAAGTGTCTGTAATTCCCCACTTGCAGTGGGTGTTCCAGTAAGTTGTAACCTTTTAAACAGAGCTAAACTGGGAGATTCTAAGTACGTTTTTAAATGGTTTTATACTGAATTTTTATATCAGTATCTGTGCATATTATTCTTTTTAGTAGAGTCTATTACATGCAGTTATATGAAAATTGGTGTATACTGTCCCTTTAAAGGGACAGTCTATTTAAAAAATTGTAATTTTAAAAAGATACATAACACCTTTACTACCCATTCCCCAGTCTTTCACAACCAACATTGTTATATTAATATACTTTATAACCTTTATAACCCAGGGTCGACTCCAAGGGGGGTCATTACCAGCTGATTACATTAACTAGTAATTTACTCTCTATATGTATTTGCTTGATATATCCACTATAGTCCCAGTGCAGTACTGATTAAAAGTGCTTCTGTCAGATGCTTCTGTTGCAAGTGTATTTGAGAAAAAATGCTGACGTCACTCTGAGTGGTAATTGCACTGTCAGTGTAGGTTTATTTTATTTCTCTTGTAAGGGATGTCCCCTCACTCTGCTTTTATTTTGACTCTCATACATGTTTTGTAAAAATTGCATGCCCCCTTGTGAAAAAAAATCCCCCCCCCCCATTTACTTTGTTATGGAGCTGAGTCTGTTATAACCTTTAAACCTCTTATCTCAGTGAATTTTTATAGACTTTCACATCAAGACACTGCTAGTTCATGTGTGCCATATCGATAACATTGTGCTTACTCCAGTGAAGTTTTTTATGAGTCAGCACTGATTGGCTAAAATGCAAGCCTGTAAATAGCACTGAGATAATGGGTTAGTATATAATGTACATTAATATAACAGTGTTGGTTATGTAATACTGGGAAATGGGTAACAAAGGGATTATCTATCTTTTTTTTAAAAAAAAAAAAAAACATTTTGGAGTAGACTGTCTCATTAAACCCAACATTTTTCTTTCAAGATTCAGATAGAACATAACTTTTTTAACAACTTTCCCATGTATCATGTTTTTGTTTTCTTAATATCTTTGTTGAAAAGCAGTAATTGAAGCTCAGGAGTGTGCATGTGTCTGCAGCATTATATGGCAGCAGTTTTGCTACAATGCTATACATTAGCAACAGCACTAGGTGGCAGCACTATTTCCTGTCATGTAGTGCTGCAGGCATGTGCACGTTGCCTATCTAGATATCTATTCAACAAATAATAGCATGAGAACTAATTCAATTTGATAATAAAAGTAAATTGGAAACTTTTTTAAATTGTATTCTCTATCTGAATAATGAAAGAAAAAAATGTGTTTCATGTCCCTTTAAGACTTACTTGACTGATGCAAGAATGCAAACAGAAGACAGTATATATATATATAAAGCTAATTATAAAGCTAATTAGACAAAACACTCACTGGTCTTATCAAGTGCTACCAAATTTTTATTTTATTTTATTCCATAGTGAAGTTTTGGGGTGTTCACCCCTTCATCTGAACACCTCGAAACATCATTATGGAATAACATTTGGTAACACTTGATAAGACCAGTGAGTGCTTTGTCTAATTAGCTTTGTGATTCCCTCTTAGCACCCTGGCATGTGTTTATGCGGTTAGTGAGAGTGCACCTATCTCTACAATATATCCTATATAATAAAATGCGAAGTGTGTTTGTCTGATGTCTGAAGTTGTCATGCGCAGTAGAGACTACGCGCTAGAACAAACACACCTGGCCTTAAACCAACTGGCCTCACCTGACATCTGATGTGGAGTGGGAGTTGCTGGACGGGCGTGGCATGGACGGAGCCGGATGTGATGTGGGCGGGTCCGGGTGTGGCATGGGTGGGGCATGGGCAAGATGCGGGCGGGGCCGGATGCTGTGGCTGACTGGCCATGAGAGACAGAGAGCTCTAAAGAGGGGGTATAGAGAGAACAGAAGAGGGGGGATAAAGAGAGGGAGAGAGGCAGCAAAAGAGAGGGGGGAGAGAGCAAAAGAGGGGGCATAGAGAGAGCAAAAGAGAGAGAGCAAAAGAGAGGGGGAGAGAGAGCAAAAGAGAGGAAGAGAGACAGCAAAAGAGAGAGGGAAGAGAGAGAGAGCAGAAGAGGGGAAGAGAGAGCAAAAGAGAGGGGGGAGAGAGAGAGCAAAAGAGAGGAAGAGAGACAGAAAATGAGAGAGGGGAGAGAGAGAGCAGAAGAGGCTGAGAGAGAGAGAGCAAAAGAGGGTGAGAGAGAGCAAAAGTGAGGGTGGAAAGAGAGAGAGCAAAATAGAGGGGGGAGAGAGCGAGCAAATGAGAGGGGGAGAGAGAGCAAAAGAAAGGGGAGAGAGTAAAAGAGAGAGGGCAGAGAGCAAAAGAAATATAGAGAGACAGCAAAAGAGAGGGGTGAGAGAGCAAAAGAGAGGGAGAGATACAGCAAAAGAGAGAGGGGAGAGAGAGAGCAAAAGAGAGAGGGGAGAGAGAGCAAAAGAAAGAGGAGAGAGTAAAAGAGAGGGGAGAGAGAGCAAAAGAGAGGGGGAGATAGAGAGCGCAAAAGAGAGGGAGAGAGAGCGTAAAAGAGAGGGGAGAGAGCGCAAAAGAGAGGGAGAGAGACAGCAAAAGAGAGGGAGAGAGAAAGCAAAAGAGAGGGGAGAGAGAGAGCAAAAGAGAGGGGAGAGAGAGAGAGCAAAAGAGAGTGGATAGAGAGAAAAAGAGAGAGAAAGAAAGTGCAAAAGAGAGAGGGGAGAGAGAGCAAAAGAGAGGGGGATAGAGAGCGCAAAAGGGAGGGGGGAGAGAGTGCAAAAAGAGGGTGGAGAGAGAGCTTCTAAGTACGTTTTAAAATGGTTTTATACTGAATTTTTATATCAGTATCTGTGCATATTATTCTTTTTTAGTAGAGTCTATTACATGCAGTTATCTGAAAATTGGTGTATACTGTCCCTTTAAAGGGACAGTCTATTTAAAAAATTGTAATTTTAAAAAGATACATAACACCTTTACTACCCATTCCCCAGTCTTTCACAACCAACATTGTTATATTAATATACTTTATAACCTTTATAACCCAGGGTCGACTCCAAGGAGGGGACATTACCAGCTGATTACATTAACTAGTAATTTACTGTCTATATGTATTTGCTTGATATATCCACTATAGTCCCAGTGCAGTACGGATAAAAAGTGCTTCTGTCAGATGCTTCTGTTGCAAGTGTATTTGAGAAGAAACACTGACGTCACTCTGAGTGGTAATTGCACTGTCAGTGTAGGATTATTTTATTTCTCTTGTAAGGGATGTCCCCTCACTCTGCTCTTAGTTTGACTCTCATACATGTTTTGTAAAAATTGCGTGCCCCCTCGTGAACCCCCCCCTCATTTCCTTTGTTATGGAGCTGAGTCTGTTATAACCTTTAAACCTCTTATCTCAGTGAATTTTTATAGACTTTCACATCAAGACACTGCTAGTTCATGTGTGCCATATCGATAACATTGTGCTTACTCCAGTGAAGTTTTTTATGAGTCAGCACTGATTGGGTAAAATGCAAGTCTGTAAAAAGCACTGAGATAATGGGTCAGTATATAAAGTACATTAATATAATAGTGTTGGTTATGTAATACTGGGAAATGGGTAACAAAGGGATTATCTATCTTTTTTTTAAAAAACAAAAAAAAACATTTTGGAGTAGACTGTCTCATTGAAGCTTGTTTTAGAAAAGGTTTATTACACTTCCTAGGATTAGATAATTACAAAATAAATTGTATACTAGGCTTGTGTTTAAAGGTATAGTAAGCACCTTATGATTTGTATACAAAATGTTTAGTTATGTGTAATGAAAAAACTACAATATATTTTGCCCACTTTTAGTGTAATTTAGCTCTGCAAATTGAGCAATTTCTAATTTCAAGAATTTTAAATGCACCCTGCTGACTTCTCAAGGGTAACTCTGCTTCATATCTGTCCCTAACTGGATTTATCATATAGCAACCCCAACACAATGCACTCTATACTAGCATTATAACTTTGTTTGTGAACTAAAGTCCAGGGGCACGATCCGATATAGATCGTAGTTTGCGGTGCAAGCGAGGGAACCCCCGCTCCCGTAGTTTCAGAGAGAGAGAGAGAGAGCAAAAGAGAGGGGAGAGAGAGAGCAAAAGAGAGGGGAGAGAGAGCAAAATAGAGTGGAGAGAGAGAAAAGAGAGAGAGAGAGCAAAAGAGAGAGGGGAGAGAGAGCAAAAAAGAGAGGGGGATAGAGAGCGCAAAAGGGAGGGGGGAGAGAGTGCAAAAGAGAGGGGGGAGAGAGAGCAAAAGAAAGGGGAGAGAGTAAAAGAGAGAGGGGAGAGAGAGCATGCAAAAGAGAGGGGGAGAGAGAGCAAAAGAGATGGAGAGAGACAGCAAAATAGAGGGGGGAGAGAGTAAAAGAGATCGAGAGATACAGAAAAAGAGAGAGGGGAGAGAAATAGCAAAAGAAAGGGGAGAGAGTAAAAGAGAGAGGGGAGAGAGAGCAAAAGAGAGGGGAAGATAGAGAGCTCAAAAGAGAGGGGGAGAGAGCGCAAAAGAGAGGGGGAGAGAGAGCAAAAGAGAGGGAGAGAGACAGCAAAAGAGAGGTTGAGAGAGAGCAAAAGAGCGGGAGAGAGAGAGCAAAAGAGAGAGGGGAGAGAGAGCAAAAGAGAGGGGAGAGAGAGAGAGCAAGATAGAGGGAGAAGAGAGAGAGCAAAAGAGAGGGGGAAGAGAGAGAGCAAAAGAGAGGGGGGAGAGAAAGAGTAAAGAGAGGGGGAGAGAGCAAAAGAGAGGGGGAGAGAGAGAGCAAAAGAGAGGGGAGAAAGACAGAGTAAAAGAGAGTTGGGATAGAGAGAGATCAAGGGGTGGGACAGCTGTACTGCAAAAAATGGCCCGTGTACATGGGCTTTAGGACTAATATATATATATATATATATATATATATATATAGTTAAAAATATCAGTATGATTTTAATCTCATATATATCAATAGGGAGTGTAATTTTACTATTAATCATTCAAGTAACGCCACAGATACAATTAAATGAATACAGGTAACCATTTTAATTTTCCACACTATGCTTCGTTTTCAAGATTGCTGTAAGGATTCAGATTATACAAGGTGTTTGCTGCATAGTGAGGTTTCAAGCTGGACAATTGACGAGGTTTGTGCAAGGTTGGAAGATTACAACATTGCAAGGTGGTTACATATATTTTTCACATCACTTCTTAGTATTATAATACATTTCACTTGGTGAGCCGTGAAAATATACTACAAGGTGATCATTCACTGGGACCTATTCTAATCCATTAGAATTTCATGTGAAAACCTTAAATTCAACACAGTTTGTTTACTTTCATTTCAATTGTATACCAATCTATTTGAAATCTAGTATTTTAAATCTAGTATTTTAAATGTTGTTTTCCACACATTTGTATTTCATTTAGGAAAACACATAAGACATGATAACACGTGTGAGTTCTGGAATAATCATGACAATCCACAAACTCCAATAACACATGTTGAACAATATGAACACAATAATAGATTCAGTCCACTCCTAATGATGGGAGATGGAGATAGCCCCAGTACTAGCCACAACCCACTATCGCCTTTTTTAGGGATAGGCCCCAACACAAGAATGGAAAACTTGCCGGTAAGGCCGGTAAAAAGACCCCATATAACAGAAAACGAGGCAGGAGGGGCAGAGGCCTTACCGCCAAGAAAGCGGAATTATCCAGACTAAATCAGGGACTATTCAACTTATCATCATACACACTATCTATAGAAGAGAAAGGAGTATTGAAAAAAGGCTTGTCTTTTTGTCCACCTAACACACCAAACATCTTCAATCTATTTGTTGATGTGAATAATTTTACACGCAAGTTATCGCTACAAAAATATTTTGCAAATAAAAAATTAAGCAGAGAACAATCACATAACATTAATTCACAGGTAATAATAACTGACAACATGCCTTCTGACAATTCAATACCATGTGTCATAGCAAACATTGAAGACATAACTGACAATTTATTTGAAGGATATATACACACGAATGTCAAAAACAAATCTAATTTCAATCCCACCAACATTAATAATAAATACATTGAACTATACCAAAACATGGTCTTAGAGGACTGCGAAAAATTATTAAAAACAACAGCAAAAAGGACAAACTATTCCTTTCAGAGACATAAAAAAGCTTTGCATAAGTTACAGAACAATCCAAACATTGTCATCCGCGATGCGGATAAGGGAGGAGGGATTATTATCCAGGACTATAAAGATTACACCAAAGAAGCAGAGAGAATTCTAGGTGATATTAACTACTATCAAATTTTATCCAGAGATCCGACCCCTTTTTTCAAAACATCATATCAGGAACTAATAGGCAAGGGTTCTTTGCAGGGTATATTAAATAAAGAAGAACGTGAATTCCTTAGAATAGACAATCCCAGTATCGCTCATTACTACCATCTTCCAAAAATCCATAAGGATAAAAATAACCCTCCCGGACGTCCTATCATAGCTGGGATAGGCAACCTCACATATAATTTATCATTCTACATTGACCAGTTTTTACAAAAATTTGTTATCACTCTTCCGTCATACATTAGAGACAGTACTCATCTTTTACAGTAATTACAAAACCTCACCCTCACCAATAAAAAGAAATTATGGATTACCTGTGATGTTAGTTAACTTTATTCAAATATCACTCATGATTTAGGATTGACGGCAGTATCACATTTTTTAGAACAGGACCCATATTTACCCAAAGTTCAAGGAGCATACATTTTAGAATGCATTAAGTTCATTTTGCAACACAATTATTTTTTATACTTGGCCATGGGTACCAGGTTCGCCCCAAGTTTCGCCAATCTCTTTATGGGATTATTTGAGGAGGTATATATTTACCATGCGGATCTTGGGGAGAACCTGGTACTCTATGGCCGTTATATAGATGACCTATTATTTATCTGGGACGGGTCTCTAGAATCAGCTGAATCGTTCATTACTCGACTTAATAACAATAATATGGGGATCAGCTTTACAGCCAATATACAATCTGAATCAATAGACTATTTGGATCTGTCACTCAGTTGGGGGTCCAACCAGACTATTGTATCTAAAACTTTTTTCAAAGATGTGGATAGCAACAGCTATTTGGAATACCATAGCAATCACCATAGGAGTTGGATTAATAATGTACCGTATAGTCAGTTCAGACGTATCAGAAGGAATTGTTCAGATTACAACATGTTTCTTGAACAAAGCCAGACCATATACAATAGATTTATAGAAAGAAAATATCCGGCCCACATTTTAGACAATGCTCTTACTAGAACCAAAAGATTGGACAGGAATGAGATATTATCCAAAAATAATAATAATAAAAAAACAAATCAACTAATCAATACATCAACAGATCAGGGAAATCCTATGTTTATCACTCAATACAATAATCATTTTCAAAAAATTAATCAGATTATATACAAACATTGGCATGTCATCCAAAGGGATCCCATTTTGAGGAATATTGTACAGGAAAGACCAAAGATAGTTTATAGGAGAGCGCCTACCCTGAGAAGTAGTTTAGCACCCAGCAAAATTGTTAAACATACACAACAACAATCCAAGATCATCACAAAATCCAAGAGGGGTATTTTTGGGCTACAGGGAGTTTATAGATGCGGAAGAACTGGTTGTAAGTCCTGTAAATATATCAAACATGGCACTAAAACCTTCAAATCTCATACCACCGGAGACATTTATCCCATTCAGGGATTTTATAATTGCAATACATCTTTTGTCGTTTATTTATTAGAGTGCATTTGCGGCCTGCAATATATAGGCCGCACCTCCAGGAAAGCCAAGACAAGATGGGGGGAACATTTTCGCAACTGCAAAAATTGCAAGAAAACGAAAATCAAACATAGTGTTCCAACCCATTGTCTAACAAAACACCAAGGCAACCCCCACATTTTCAAATTTATTCCCATAGATTTTATTCCCAGGTCAGTAGATTATAATAGAACCAATAAACTCAGACAACGAGAAACCTTCTGGATTTTTAAGTTAAAAACACTATTTCCTGAAGGTTTAAATGCGAACCTAGATCTAGCAGCCTTCAATTAACATCCAGAAACACTAATAAACACACCTAAATCTGATATCCATAACTGATAAGATCAAAGACTATCAATAACATTCACACTCGGATTTAGATTAAAATTTATTAATATACTATAAACCAACATAACAATCATAGTGATTAGTGGCATTTTAATTGGGTCTATTTCTCATTACATATTAATGTAATGTTCAGCTGGACATTATATATTGGAGAACATTATCAGCCTTATTAGTTTACGACTCAGCTCCCACAATTTTAGCATAACAGAAACATATAATACTCCTTACACTCACCAAGTATTCTTCTATCCATAATACACAGAATGGCAAATATAGGTAATAACAAAACATGCATTGCTTGACATTAATAATATACACTGCTCAAAAAAATAAAGGGGACACTAAAATAACACATCCTAGATCTGAATGAATAAAATATTCTAATTAAATACTTTGTTCTTTACATAGTTGAATGTGCTGACAACAAAATCACACAAAAATTAAAAAATGGAAATCAAAATTTTCAACCCATGGAGGTCTGGATTTGGAGTCACACTCAAAATTAAAGTGGAAAAACACACTACAGGCAGATCCAACTTTGATGTAATGTCCTTAAAACAAGTCAAAATGAGGCTCAGTAGTGTGTGTGGCCTCCACGTGCCTGTATGACCTCCCTACAACGCCTGTGCATGCTCCTGATGAGGTGGCGGATGGTCTCCTGAGGGATCTCCTCCCAGACCTGGACAAAAGCATCCACCAACTCCTGGACAGTCTGTGGTGAAAAGTGAAGTTGGTGGATGGAGCGAGACATGATGTCCCAGATGTGCTCAATTGGATTCAGGTCTGGGGAACGGGAGGGCCAGTCCATAGCATCAATGCCTTCATCTTGCAGGAACTGCTGACACACTCCAGCCACATGAGGTCTAGCATTGTCTTGCATTAGGAGGAACCCAGGGCCAACCGCACCAGCATATGGTCTCACAAGGGGTCTGAGGATCTCATCTTGATACCTAATGGCAGTCAGGCTACCTCTGGCGAGCACATGGAGGGCTGTTCGGCCCCTCAAAGAAATGCCACCCCACACCATTACTGACCCATTGCCAAACTGGCCATGCTGGAGGATGTTGCAGGCAGCAGAACGTTCTCCACGGCGTCTCCAGACTGTCACATCTGTCAAATGTGCTCAGTGTGCACCTGCTTTCATCTGTGAAGAGCACAGGGCGCCAGTGGCGAATTTGCCAATCTTGGTGTTCTCTGGCAAATGTCAAACGTCCTGCACGGTGTTGGACTGTAAGCACAACCCCCACCTGTTGACGTTGGGTCCTCATACCACCCTCATGGAGTCTGTTTCTGACCGTTTGAGCAGACACATGCACATTTGTGGCCTGCTGGAGGTCATTTTGCAGGGCTCTGGCAGTGCTCCTCCTGTTCCTCCTTGCACAAAGGCGGAGGTAGCGGTCCTGCTGCTGGGTTGTTGCCCTCCTACGGCCTCCTCCACGTCTCCTGATGTACTGGCCTGTCTCCTGGTAGCGCCTCCATGCTCTGGACACTACGCTGACAGACACAGCAATCCTTCTTGCCACAGCTCACACTGATGTGCCATCCTGGATGAGCTGCACTACCTGAGCCACTTGTGTGGGTTGTAGACTCCGTCTCATGCTACCACTAGAGTGCAAGCACCACCAGCATTCAAAAGTGACCATAACATCAGCCAGAAAGCATAGGAACTGAGAAGTGGTCTGTGGTCACCACCTGCAGAACCACTCCATTATTGGGGGTGTCTTGCTAATTGCCTATAATTTCCACCTGTTGTCTATGCAAGAGGGGTTAGGTAAGGGAACCAAAAGGTTTAGGGTTTATTTAGCACTCATCCCTAAAATTGTAGAATTTAAAAAATTGAATTTTTAATAGTAACCATTTAAAAAAACCAAGGAGAATCCTTGATAATGTACCCTCGCTAAAACTGTGCACCTAGCCCCCCTGTTTCCTGGCCGATAGCAGCTCCCTCGGCTTCAGGTGTCAGGGACTAGGGACAGTGTTAAAACCAAATGTAGATGCACAACAAAGTGCTTTCCGTGAGCACAAACGCGTTTCGGCTGTATTAATCAGCCTTTCTCAATGTGAACAAGTAAGCCGAGGCCCGGGTGCCACCCCTTTATGTAGTGCTGGTAAGGAAGTTCATAACCAATCCCTATCTCACATTGACGTCCGCCCATTCAGTGACCAATCCAGAGCGGTGTGTGGTAGGCGCGATTGTCATTTGCGGCGTAATTGGATCCAACATTTTTTGACGTACCAATCATTAAGTCTGCAGTGTTACAATGGGGACCGGCTGGTCTATCAGATAACAATCCTTTGTAAATATCGTCATTGGATGTAAACAATGGCATAAGTCCCTTTTTGCAACTAGTTACTGCTTAATCTATAGGTTGTTATATCATTATTCATATGTATGACTAATATACACATATCCATAGGCGTTATTTGCCGGCTTAGGTGCTGCATGGCTACTTATTTGCTGGCTTAGGTGCTGCGTGGCTACATCAGAATCATGGTATCAAACTAATGTGGCAATCCATGTGTTATGTCAGTATATCCTGTCTCTATCAAGGATTGATATATATATATACATGGTCGTTATCCAGCGGCTTAGGTGCTGCATGATTAGATCCAGTCCATGTTATGGAACCTATGTGGCAATACCTATGTTAGTTGTTATGTGTTATCCTTCTATAGATATTTGTTTATTCCTTAGCGTATGGTCAATAAGAGCATATTCTCCCTATGTTAATTTAATACAGTATCCTTTCTATTCAGTACGCTGTATAATCCCTTAAGGTTCCCCCTTAATTTTGTACTGTGTGAGCGTTCATAGTGGAGATTATTATTATCCTATTTCTCAGACATATTTCCTACCTCTCATTGTACACCTTAGTACATTCCGAATTACTTGAGCATATACAGATTTATAATAAAACATAAGTTTTGGTTCATTATCATTTTAGGGCCCAATATACTAATTTCGGAGTACGGAGTTTTACTAGGTTGTACCTATGTTTCATTTTCTAAAACTCACTATACATATTCTCCTATTCAGGTTCTGCTCATTTAATTGCATTAGTATGAAAATACATATACAATGTAAAAGAAGCTCATATGTGTAGTAAATGGTATGAATCATATTTTTGAGGGTAGTGACGTTAATCTGAGTAATTGGCAGTTGGATTCCAATTTGGAACATTATAAGGGAAATGGTAATGTGAACTTCTCAAAAATATATAGCACTACGGGCGGCACTTTAAAAATGTGTTGTCCGTTGTTATTAATTTAAAGACAATTATTGATGAATATCTTAGTATAGTATAAATTTACAGTATCATCAGATATACTTGTCTGTTACATTAACTTCTGAATACATGCAACATTAGAAGTTGCTAGACAACACATGAAGATGAATTTTAAAATTAGAGACCACCTATTTCTGATTTTTCTACCAGTCTCACAGGAATACCCAATAATTGTTTTCGATTTAACCACTAATGAAATGTTATCCAGTAAAGATGATTGGCGTGATATTTTAAAATCAAAATCACAATTTGTCCCCCCAAGCACTATATCTCCTCAAGCAACTACTTTCTTAAATTTGGTCTGTCAAGATATAATATCCCTTAATGAGGATAAAAGGTACCTGAAAAATATGACCAAAGCAGAAAGTAATGCTATGAATGAAATGACACAATGGACTGATGTCCAAATAAAAAATAGTGACAAGGGGGGTAATATAGTGATATGGCCAAACACTATGTATATCTCTGAAGCCATGAAACAACTGTCTAATCACTCCAATTACAAGAAACTATTAGGGAATCCCACAGAGAATTTTCTAGAGTTATACAAAAAACTTATTGATACAGCATTCAAAGATAAGATCATTGACCAAAAGGAATATAAATATCTAACAGTTACTAATCCGAAAGTAGCCACTATGTACTTATTGCCTAAGATCCATAAAAATATCTCCTGTCCGCCCGGGAGACCAATAGTGTCAGGGATGGGATCACTCACAGAAAGAGCCAGCAGATATGTTGACGCTAGACTAAGGAAAATTGTGGAAGCCCTACCATCACATACTAGGGACACAATGCACATCCTAAATAAGTTGCAAAATATTGCCATTACAGATAAGTCTATTCTAATTACATGCGATGTAGAATCCCTCTATACGAGCATTAAAACAGAGTGGGGAATTAAAGCTGTAGCTCATTTCTTAGAGAAGGACACTGATATGGATCTTCAGACAAAAGAATTTATCATCAATACATTAAGATTTGTACTCACACATAATTACTTCGTTTTTGATGATAAGTTTTTCTTACAGATTTGTGGCACCGCAATGGGCACATCTTGTGCGCCCACATATGCCAATCTATACCTGGGCTGGTGGGAAGAGATGATAGTGTTCAATAATCATATGAACCAATACACCAAATTCATCTCCCACTGGTCCAGGTATATAGATGACATCTTACTGGTGTGGGAAGGCCCGTTAGAAGTCTGGGAAGAATTTATTAAATTACTTAACACCAATACATTTGGATTATATCTAACATACAATACAAGCTTCAGTAAAGTTGAATTTTTAGATCTGATAATTTCCAAAAGCAATAATGGATTGGTCACTGAAACATTTAGGAAAACCACTGCAACTAACAATATCCTACATGCACAGAGTAATCATCATCCTTCCACAATTAACAGCCTCCCATACGGTGAATATTTGAGAACTAGAAGAAACTGTACAGATATAGATTCTTTTAAAAAGGCAGCACGAGAATTACGTGACAGACTCCTTCAAAGGGGTTACTCCAAAAAATTGCTAGCCAGGGCTTACCAGAAAGCCCTAAACATAAATAGGTCTGATCTTCTTATACCCAAAAACAAAAAATGTGTACAAGAGACAAATAACCTAAGATTCATTTCTACATATAATAATCAAAGTGAACTTGTAAGCTCAATAGTGAAAAAACACTGGCACGTCTTGCGAAGTGATGAAAGATTAAAGGGATTACTACCTGAAAAGCCTTCTTTCACCTTCAGACGTGCCAGAAATATCAAGGACAGCTTATCACAAAGTCACTTTGATAGAAACAGGAATAAAAAACCAATATATCAGGGCTCAACACCATGTGGTCATTGCAAAACATGCCAATTTATGAGCAAAAAGGAATTTATAACTGACAGATTTTCAAAAAAATGGAAAATCAAAACACATATTAACTGCCAGAGTGATAATGTCATCTACTGCCTTTCATGCTCGTGTAACTTAATTTACACAGGGATGACGACACGCAAATTGAGCACAAGAATAACAGAACATTTATGTAATATACGCAATGCCCATAAGGACCAAAAAGATGGCAAAAAACTAACTAGTGTAGCTAGACATTTTCTGTCACATCATGCAGGCAAAACAACATCCTTTAAATGCTGGGGCATTGAAAGGGTTAAACCTGGCATCAGAGGTGGCAACACCGAAAATGCTCTGTTACAAAAAGAAACAGGTTGGATATTTAAATTAAACTCTGTTATGCCACATGGGATGAACGAAGCAAACAATTATTGGGTATTCCTGTGAGACTGGTAGAAAAATCAGAAATAGGTGGTCTCTAATTTTAAAATTCATCTTCATGTGTTGTCTAGCAACTTCTAATGTTGCATGTATTCAGAAGTTAATGTAACAGACAAGTATATCTGATGATACTGTAAATTTATACTATACTAAGATATTCATCAATAATTGTCTTTAAATTAATAACAACGGACAACACATTTTTAAAGTGCCGCCCGTAGTGCTATATATTTTTGAGAAGTTCACATTACCATTTCCCTTATAATGTTCCAAATTGGAATCCAACTGCCAATTACTCAGATTAACGTCACTACCCTCAAAAATATGATTCATACCATTTACTACACATATGAGCTTCTTTTACATTGTATATGTATTTTCATACTAATGCAATTAAATGAGCAGAACCTGAATAGGAGAATATGTATAGTGAGTTTTAGAAAATGAAACATAGGTACAACCTAGTAAAACTCCGTACTCCGAAATTAGTATATTGGGCCCTAAAATGATAATGAACCAAAACTTATGTTTTATTATAAATCTGTATATGCTCAAGTAATTCGGAATGTACTAAGGTGTACAATGAGAGGTAGGAAATATGTCTGAGAAATAGGATAATAATAATCTCCACTATGAACGCTCACACAGTACAAAATTAAGGGGGAACCTTAAGGGATTATACAGCGTACTGAATAGAAAGGATACTGTATTAAATTAACATAGGGAGAATATGCTCTTATTGACCATACGCTAAGGAATAAACAAATATCTATAGAAGGATAACACATAACAACTAACATAGGTATTGCCACATAGGTTCCATAACATGGACTGGATCTAATCATGCAGCACCTAAGCCGCTGGATAACGACCATGTATATATATATATCAATCCTTGATAGAGACAGGATATATTGACATAACACATGGATTGCCACATTAGTTTGATACCATGATTCTGATGTAGCCACGCAGCACCTAAGCCAGCAAATAAGTAGCCATGCAGCACCTAAGCCGGCAAATAACGCCTATGGATATGTGTATATTAGTCATACATATGAATAATGATATAACAACCTATAGATTAAGCAGTAACTAGTTGCAAAAAGGGACTTATGCCATTGTTTACATCCAATGACGATATTTACAAAGGATTGTTATCTGATAGACCAGCCGGTCCCCATTGTAACACTGCAGACTTAATGATTGGTACGTCAAAAAATGTTGGATCCAATTACGCCGCAAATGACAATCGCGCCTACCACACACCGCTCTGGATTGGTCACTGAATGGGCGGACGTCAATGTGAGATAGGGATTGGTTATGAACTTCCTTACCAGCACTACATAAAGGGGTGGCACCCGGGCCTCGGCTTACTTGTTCACATTGAGAAAGGCTGATTAATACAGCCGAAACGCGTTTGTGCTCACGGAAAGCACTTTGTTGTGCATCTACATTTGGTTTTAACACTGTCCCTAGTCCCTGACACCTGAAGCTGAGGGAGCTGCTATCGGCCAGGAAACAGGGGGGCTAGGTGCACAGTTTTAGCGAGGGTACATTATCAAGGATTCTCCTTGGTTTTTTTAAATGGTTACTATTAAAAATTCAATTTTTTAAATTCTACAATTTTAGGGATGAGTGCTAAATAAACCCTAAACCTTTTGGTTCCCTTACCTAACCCCTCTTGCATATATATATTTAGGGTCAGCACCGGATAATTTATCTACCTATTCCTAAACCCACTAATCCTAGTGCCAGTTTCAAAATTTGTAAATATATATAATTCACCTGTTGTCTATCCCATTTGCACAACAGCATGTGAAATTGATTGTCACTCAGTGTTGCTTCCTAAGTGGACAGTTTGATTTCACAGAAGTGTGATTGACTTGGAGATACATTGTGTTGTTTAAGTGTTCCCTTTATTTTTTTGAGCAGTGTATATTGCACAACAGATGGAGTGGAAAACACACATATTCCACTTACAATGAGGTATATTTTGTACTTTTGGCGCAAAAACTAGGTACCGTTACAATCATTAACTAAACTACAGGTTATCAATTTTTAACTTGTTTTGTATTCATTTGGTACATCATACTTAACAATCTATTCTTTAACAATTTATTCCTATTGTTATTTGGAATCACAACACTTTTCCTATTGATAATTTAATAAATTTTGGATCTACATGTTATCAAAAAAGATAATACACTGATGAATTAATTTCAGAGAAATATTGAAGACTATTATACACAGACCATTTATATACACATACTTTCAAAACTATAGTGTATTCATTTCCATAGCCGTGAGGTTCGTAATTAAATTATCAATATCGAGCCCATTTCTTGTACTAACTGTATTCCCTTTTGTAATCAGATTACGTTCCTTTCTATTACATCTTACGCTATTCACAACAGTCCTAAATAATACCACACGCTCTTTTTAAATATCTCACATTCAAATATGTTTTATTTATACATATACCAACTCTCATACACATACAACTGTGAGAAACAACTATAGTCATTTTTTCACACTTTACATATTCAATATTAAAAATCGGTGACAGATATTCGAAACAGTTTAGAAACATTTTTTAACTATATTGTGACATATATTGACACTAACTATCAGTCTACAGATTTTACAATCAATGCTGATAAGATTCACAGGGTTTGTTTGGCCACGATTGGTCTCTTTTTTGAACTATGACAACTTCCGTTTTTTATTCACCTGTATATTAGGTTGCAATGTGTTTGTAAATATATCCTTTGTTTTTATGCCTGAGGAAAAGACCATCGGTCTAGAAACGCGTAGCAAAAACCTGGATTGATTAAAGATTTTAACTTTATTATACGGAAGTTGTCTCTCACGATCATTTACCTTACCTGGAGAGGTATTTTATTTCTAAAACCCATTGGAGGCTGCAGTATACATGTTGCAGAGACGCTGATTTGCTTTAATCAAGCAACGCTGAGATCCACCTGTCTGCACCACATCCGAGGCCACCCAGTGTGCTAATTTAGTAACGCTGAGATCCACCTGTCTGCAACATATCCGAGGCCACCCAGTGTGCTAACCACTGAGAGTGTTAGTCTGCCTGATAGCACCGGTCACAGAACGGTGCAGAGCTGTTCGGTAAGCCTTTTTGAATTCTTTGCCTTCTGAACCTGTAACAACAGTATCACGCTATGTGGCGCCCTCTTTCTCACTTTTAATGATTACTTAATGTGTTTTTCCCATTGTACTTTAATAAAGATTCTGTTTTTATACTACATTCAGATAATAAGGGCCAGATCACAAGTGGAGTGATAAATATCGCTTGCATGCAAGCTATATTAGCACTCCACTTTGTAATACCAGCACACAATAATGTGCACTGGTATTACAAGTTAATCTCAATGCGAACGCATTGCTAGGAAGCATTGTGCTCCAGAGAGCGTGCTTCCATAGGCTCCTATGAGAGGGGTTAAGTAGCGCAACGATGGGCAGAATTTTTAAATATATATATATATATATATATATATATATATATATATATATATATAATCATATACATATATATTTACAAATATATATTTAGACCGCAATGTAGCAACGAGCTTGCGATAACAATAACCAGCCACTTCTAATGGCTGGTTAATTATTGGGCTCCCGCAAATGGGAAAATTTGCCAGTTTGCGGGAGGGCAATAATTTCACACTCCACTTGTAATCTAGCCCTAAATGTGAACACAATCAGTCTATAAGTGCTGCATATATGTATCCTTTTTTAGGGGGTTTATACCACCTTTTTCTAGTAAATAGTTTCAATAGATACATAGCACCAACATCCTAATGGAATATACTAACAATAAAGGATTTATTAGGTCCTGGTAATAACTTCTGTAGTGCCATTGGTATTTACTCTATATGCTACTTCAAGAGTTTGTTTTATTTTGTTTGTTTTTTGGGGGTGGTGGTGGTGGAGTTATGCATATTTTTCCCAGTCCAACAGGGAAGCAAACATTAAGATTCCTATTTTAAAGTAAAATATGGTAAATTATTCAATATTGATAATGATTGATTTATAAGTTGGAATAAATGTTTGTTTCAATTTGTAATAATAATAATAATAATAATAATAATAATAATAATAATAATAATAATGTGTACAATTAATCATAACTTATTATTTGGTGTAGTTTATTAAAGAGATATGTTACAAAAAATTTTTTAGCATGTATATTAGGGTTGGCCAACATTCAACCCTCTGCATTAGTTTTTGCAGCCCCAAAGTGTGCTTTGGCATGACCAAACAAAGGGCACACTGCGAGCCTAAATATGGCCCTGTGCCGCTGGACATTTTTAGGAATTATAATAATCTGTGTCTAATAGACAAACATGTATATGCAGTCCTTAAAAGGGACAGTGATGTAAACAATTTAACTTTTATGATTTAGATAATACATGCAATTTTAAACAACTTTCTAATGCACTTTTATCTAATTTACTTTGTTTTCTTGGTATGCTTCATTGAAAAGAATACCTAGGTAGGCTCACGAGCAGCAATGCACTATTATTATTATTATTATTATCAGGTATTTGTAGAGCGCCAACAGATTCTGCAGTGCTGTAAACATAGTCGGTGTACAGGATAGCTTTTGTAGGGGTCAAGTGGGTAAAAGGCCCTGCCGAGAGTTTCACTGTTGTAGTCGGCTCTTATGAAGCGATCTGTAAACAGCTGGGCCCATAGGCTTACATTCTAAGGGGTTCAAGGGGAAAGTACTACTGGGAGCTAGCTGCTGATTGGTGGCTGCACATATATGCCTCTTGTCATTGGCTCACATGATTTTTTCAGATAGCTCCCAATAGTGTATTGCTGTTCCTTTAATAAAGGATACCAAGTGAACTAAGCAAATTTGATAACAGAAGTAAATTGGAAGGTTTTTTTTCTCCACATTCTATTTTTTATATCAGACATCCTCAAACTTGGCCCTCCAAAGGTTTTTGAACTACATTTCCCATGATGCTCAGCCAGCATATAAGCTGGCTGAGCATCATGGGAAATTTCGCTTCAAAACCTCTGGAGGGCCAAGATTGAGGATGTCTGTTTTATATGAATCAAGAAAAATTGGGGGATTTATGTCCCTTTAAGGTTTCTAAAATATTGATCTGTATGTGTTAGGAAGTTGGCCAGTACAGATATAAAAATGCATCAGCTAAACATATTAATATATTTATTTTTTTCCTAATAAAAGGGTTAAGTAAATTCTGTTTTAATTTAAAAGACCACTCAATGCAGTAGAATTTCATAACTAACAGGTGCATAATAAGAAGACAATGATTTAATACCAAGGGGACGATTTATCAAGCTTGATGTCCCTTGTCTAAAGACTGCTGCTCCATAACTTGTCAACCTTGTTTTTAACTTTTAAAAAAACCTGGGATTAATCAGGTCTATTAGAATGTGAACATAAAACATTAAAATATGCTGTGGGAATTTATACACAGATATCCAGAATGTGTTTCAAGTATTCATAGCTGTTAAATTAGTAACATTTCAAACCACTAGGAAGCCTGAACAATGAACTTTTCAAATAGATTGGAAAAGATTCCATACAGCAAAAAAGTGAATTTATTTAAACATAAAGTGCTCTAACAAAAAAGAAAATGTAAATGTTTTACATTATAATATCCCTTTAATTAATCTGAACAGCAAGGAGGGAACTCGCCACTAGATGTCATCCATGAGTTAATATTAAAAAACAACAGCAGAAATGTTGCTCTATCATAGGGGCAGAATAAAGAACAATGATGGCGGCTGGATTTAAATATGCAACTAATACCAATGTATATATGGTTTTGGTGTAAGCAGATGTTAGTGGACACTCATATTACAGTTAGGGTTGCCAACTGCCCATCACAAAAATACTGGACAATTTCTAGGTGACTGAGTTCTACGGTAGGTGAGGGTCATACAATGCTCCCATTGAAAAAGCCCCTACTTTTAATTCAACTATGTATATTTTTCACAACTGAGCAGTCATTTTACTCCATGGCTGCCAGTCACATACAAATCAATTATTGTACCTCTTCAGCTGCTGAATCAAAGATAAGCAATAGTGATTTTACCCCCTTGATATTCACTTATTTCTAACTGCTCCATATTTCTAATTCAATGAGACATAGGAGACCTTTTACATTTAATTGAAACCCATTAACTTTAAAAAAATTGACATTTAAGTGTCCAGTATTTTAGTAAGGATTTTACTGTACAGCCTACTAACATACTGGACTGTCCAGTTTAATACTGGACACCTGGCAACCCTAATTATGTTAGCATGGGTTTTACCTTTTATTGCATATGATATTGGGCTCCAGTGAGAAGCTACCCAAGACTTAACATGTATGAGTTGCTAAGCTTGTATGCCAGTGATGCTAGCATAGAGTTATACATGTGGCACCAGAATTATGGCTAGATGTCTACATTCATTTTTTAAAAATAAGTAAATAAATACACAAACACATGTAAGATCCAATACGCACGAGGTAGGGTTGCCACCTTTTCTGGAAAAAGTACCGGCTATGCTCATTAGAATACATTTGCATACATAATTATATAGCATATCTTAGGAACTAAAGCTGCTAGGGCTGATATTAAATAAGTATTGGTTTACAATTAGATTCTAAACACATTTTCCACATAATATCATCTTTATTTCTATGTTTATTCTTCATTTTTAACTTTGACCTGAGCCTTAAAGTTACCATCCAAGTTTTTAAAATGTCAGCTGGGTGTTAACCTTAAAGGGACACTGAACCCAAATTTTTTCTTTTGTAATTCAGAAAGAGCATGCAATTTTAAGCAACTTTCTAATTTACTCCTATTATCAATTTTTCTTTGTTCTCTTGCTATCATTATTTGAAAAAGAAGGCATCTAAGCTTTTTTTTAGTTTAAGTACTCTGGACAGCACTTTTTTATTGGTGGATGAATTTATCCACCAATCAGCAAGGACAACCCAGGTTGTTCACAAAAATGGGCCGGCATCTAAACTTACATTCTTGCATTTCAAATAAAGATATCAAGAGAATGAAGAAAATTTGATAATAGGAGTAAATTATAAAGTTGCTTAAAATTTCATGCTCAATCTGAATCCCGAAAGAAATTTTTTGGGTACAGTGTCCCTTTAACACAAGATCTAACAAGAAAAGCCTGCATTGCGTACACACACACACACACACACACAAACACACAGTAGCAAGCACACAGCCAGTAACACAAACATATTTATGCTGTAACAAACACACACACCAGCCACCACAAGCACACAGCCAGTAACACAAACATATTTATGCTGTAACAGACACACACACTAGCAAGCACACAGCCAGTAACACAAACATATTTATGCTGTAACAAACACACTAGCAAGCACACAGCCAGTAACACAAACATATTTATGCTGTAACAAACACACTAGCAAGCACAAACACACAGCCAGTAACAAAAAACATATTTATGCTGTAACAAACACACTAGCAAGCCCAAGCACACAGCCAGTAACACAAACATATTTATGCTGTAACAAACACACTAGCAAGCACAAACACACAGCCAGTAACACAAACATATTTATGCTGTAACAAACACACTAGCAAGCACAAGCACACAGCCAGTAACAAAAAACATATTTATGCTGTAACAAACACACTAGCAAGCACAAGCACACAGCCAGTAACACAAGCATATTTATGCTGTAACAAACACACTAGCAAGCACAAGCACACAGCAAGTAACACAAACATATTTATGCTATAACAAACAAACAAACACACAGGCTCTGACACAAACACAGAACATGACACAGATTCCCATACTCCATACTCTATATATTGTGCAGACTTCCATACTCTATATATTGACTTCCATACTTTATATTCTGCAGACTCCAATACTCTATATTGTGCAGACTCCAATATTCTATATATTGTGCAGACTTCCATACTTTATATTCTGCAGACTCCCATACTCTATATATTGTGCAGACTTCCATACTTTATATATTGTGCAGATTTGCATACTCTATATTGTGCAAACTTCCCTACTTTATATTGTGCAGACTACCATACTCTATATTGTGCAGACTCCCATACTCTATATTGTGCCGACTCCCATACTCTATATTGGGCAGACTCCCATACTCTACAGGGAGTGCAGAATTATTAGGCAAATGAGTATTTTGACCACATCATCCTCTTTATGCATGTTGTCTTACTCCAAGCTGTATAGGCTCGAAAGCCTACTACCAATTAAGCATATTAGGTGATGTGCATCTCTGTAATGAGAAGGGGTGTGGTCTAATGACATCAACACCCTATATCAGGTGTGCATAATTATTAGGCAACTTCCTTTCCTTTGGCAAAATGGGTCAAAAGAAGGACTTGACAGGCTCAGAAAAGTAAAAAATAGTGAGATATCTTGCAGAGGGATGCAGCACTCTTAAAATTGCAAAGCTTCTGAAGCGTGATCATTGAACAATCAAGCGTTTCATTCAAAATAGTCAACAGGGTCGCAAGAAGCGTGTGGAAAAACCAAGGCGCAAAATAACTGCCCATGAACTGAGAAGTCAAGCGTGCAGCTGCCAAGATGCCACTTGCCAACAGTTTGGCCATATTTCAGAGCTGCAACATCACTGGAGTGCCCAAAAGCACAAGGTGTTCAATACTCAGAGACATGGCCAAGGTAAGAAAGGCTGAAAGACGACCACCACTGAACAAGACACACAAGCTGAAACGTCAAGACTGGGCCAAGAAATATCTCAAGACTGATTTTTCTAAGGTTTTATGGACTGATGAAATGAGAGTGAGTCTTGATGGGCCAGATGGATGGGCCCGTGGCTGGATTGGTAAAGGGCAGAGAGCTCCAGTCCGACTCAGACACCAGCAAGGTGGAGGTGGAGTACTGGTTTGGGCTGGTATCATCAAAGATGAGCTTGTGGGGCCTTTTCGGGTTGAGGATGGAGTCAAGCTCAACTCCCAGTCCTACTGCCAGTTTCTGGAAGACACCTTCTTCAAGCAGTGGTACAGGAAGAAGTCTGCATCTTTCAAGAAAAACATGATTTTCATGCAGGACAATGCTCCATCACACGCGTCCAAGTACTCCACAGCGTGGCTGGCAAGAAAGGGTATAAAAGAAGAAAATCTAATGACATGGCCTCCTTGTTCACCTGATCTGAACCCCATTGAGAACCTGTGGTCCATCATCAAATGTGAGATTTACAAGGAGGGAAAACAGTACACCTCTCTGAACAGTGTCTGGGAGGCTGTGGTTGCTGCTGCACGCAATGTTGATGGTGAACAGATCAAAACACTGACAGAATCCATGGATGGCAGGCTTTTGAGTGTCCTTGCAAAGAAAGGTGGCTATATTGGTCACTGATTTGTTTTTGTTTTGTTTTTGAATGTCAGAAATGTATATTTGTGAATGTTGAGATGTTATATTGGTTTCACTGGTAAAAATAAATAATTGAAATGGGTATATATTTGTTTTTTGTTAAGTTGCCTAATAATTATGCACAGTAATAGTCACCTGCACACACAGATATCCCCCTAAAATAGCTAAAACTAAAAACAAACTAAAAACTACTTCCAAAAATATTCAGCTTTGATATTAATGAGTTTTTTGGGTTCATTGAGAACATGGTTGTTGTTCAATAATAAAATTAATCCTCAAAAATACAACTTGCCTAATAATTCTGCACTCCCTGTATATTGGGCAGACTCCCATACTCTATATTGTGCAGAGTCCCATACTTTATAGCTATAAAATTGTTTTATATATATATATATATATATATATATATATATATTCCATGTAGAAAACAAGGTAACAGCACCACAGTACAAAATCTTCTTTTAAAGGTGAAAAATCTTTATTTGAGGTATAGCAACCAATAAAAAGCGACATTTCGGACCTACATAGTCCTTAATCATGCACGTTTAAGGACTATGTAGGTCCGAAACGTCGCTTTTTATTGGTTGCTATACCTCAAATAAAGATTTTTCACCTTTAAAAGACGATTTTGTACTGTGGTGCTGTTACCTTGTTTTCTACATGGACTGTATATACTGGAGTTTGGCTGATACTCCTTGGTAACGTGCACACAGGTGGGAAAGAAATCTTACCAAAACCTATATATATAATTCTGAATTGGGGCATGGGGGTGGGGGGGATTGAAACACAAACACATACAGGCATGTCAAACAAACACATACATATATTTCAACACAAACACATACAGGCATGTCAAACAAACACCTACAGACATTGAAACACACACATACAGGCATATCAAACAAACACATACAGATATTGCAACACAAAAACAGAATTTATGCTTACCTGATAAATTACTTTCTCCAACGGTGTGTCCGGTCCACGGCGTCATCCTTACTTGTGGGATATTCTCTTCCCCAACAGGAAATGGCAAAGAGTCCCAGCAAAGCTGGTCACATGATCCCTCCTAGGCTCCGCCCACCCCAGTCATTCGACCGACGGACAGGAGGAAATATATATAGGAGAAACCATATGATACCGTGGTGACTGTAGTTAGAGAAAATAATTCATCAGACCTGATTAAAAAACCAGGGCGGGCCGTGGACCGGACACACCGTTGGAGAAAGTAATTTATCAGGTAAGCATAAATTCTGTTTTCTCCAACATTGGTGTGTCCGGTCCACGGCGTCATCCTTACTTGTGGGAACCAATACCAAAGCTTTAGGACACGGATGAAGGGAGGGAGCAAATCAGGTCACCTAAACGGAAGGCACCACAGCTTGCAAAACCTTTCTCCCAAAAATAGCCTCGGAAGAAGCAAAAGTATCAAATTTGTAAAATTTGGCAAAAGTGTGCAGTGAAGACCAAGTCGCTGCCTTACATATCTGGTCAACAGAAGCCTCGTTCTTGAAGGCCCATGTGGAAGCCACAGCCCTAGTGGAGTGAGCTGTGATTCTTTCAGGAGGCTGCCGTCCGGCAGTCTCATAAGCCAAACAGATAATGCTTTTAAGCCAAAAGGAAAGAGAGGTAGAAGTCGCTTTTTGACCTCTCCTTTTAACAGAATAAACAACAAACAAGGAAGATGTTTGTCTGAAATCTTTAGTAGCCTCTAAATAGAACTTTAGAGCACGGACAATGTCCAAATTGTGTAACAAACGTTCCTTCTTTGAAACTGGATTCGGACACAAAGAAGGTACAACTATCTCCTGGTTAATATTTTTGTTAGAAACAACTTTAGGAAGAAAACCAGGCTTAGTACGCAAAACCACCTTATCTGCATGGAACACCAGATAAGGAGGAGAACACTGCAGAGCAGATAACTCTGAAACTCTTCTAGCAGAAGAAATTGCAACCAAAAACAAAACTTTCCAAGATAGTAACTTAATATCTACAGAATGTAAGGGTTCAAACGGAACCCCTTGAAGAACTGAAAGAACTAGATTTAGACTCCAGGAAGGAGTCAAAGGTCTGTAAACAGGCTTGATCCTAACCAGAGCCTGAACAAATGCTTGAACATCTGGCACAGCTGCCAGTCTTTTGTGTAGTAAGACAGATAAAGCAGAGATCTGTCCCTTTAGAGAACTTGCAGATAAACCTTTCTCCAAACCTTCTTGAAGAAAGGAGAGAATCTTAGGAATTTTTATCTTATTCCATGGGAATCCTTTGGATTCACACCAACAGATATATTTTTTCCATATTTTATGGTAAATTTTTCTAGTTACAGGTTTTCTGGCCTGAACCAGAGTATCTATCACCGAATCTGAAAACCCACGCCTTGATAGAATCAAGCGTTCAATCTCCAAGCCGTCAGATGGAGGGAGACCAGATTTGGGTGTTCGAATGGACCTTGAACAAGAAGGTCCTGTCTCAAAGGTAGCTTCCATGGTGGAGCCGATGACATATTCACCAGGTCTGCATACCAAGTCCTGCGTGGCCACGCAGGAGCTATCAAGATCACCGAGGCCCTCTCCTGATTGATCCTGGCTACCAGCCTGGGAATGAGAGGAAACGGTGGGAATACGTAAGCTAGGTTGAAAGTCCAAGGTGCTACTAGTGCATCTACTAGAGTCGCCTTGGTATCCCTGGATCTGGACCCGTAGCAAGGAACCTTGAAGTTCTGACGAGACGCCATCAGATCCATGTCTGGAATGCCCCATAATTGAGTTATTTGGGCAAAGATTTCCGGATGGAGTTCCCACTCCCCCGGATGAAATGTCTGACGACTCAGAAAATCCGCTTCCCAATTTTCCACTCCTGGGATGTGGATCGCAGACAAGTGGCAGGAGTGATCCTCCGCCCATTGAATTATTTTGGTCACTTCTTTCATCGCCAGGGAACTCTTTGTTCCCCCTTGATGATTGATATAAGCAACAGTCGTCATGTTGTCTGATTGGAACCTTATGAATTTGGCCTTTGCTAGTTGAGGCCAAGCTCTGAGAGCATTGAATATCGCTCTCAGTTCCAGAATGTTTATCGGGAGAAGAGACTCTTCCCGAGACCATAGACCCTGAGCTTTCAGGGATTCCCAGACCGCACCCCAGCCCACTAGACTGGCGTCGGTCGTGACAATGACCCACTCTGGCCTGCGGAAGCTCATTCCCTGGGACAGATGGTCCAGGGTCAGCCACCAACGGAGTGAATCTCTGGTCTTTTGATCTACTTGAATCATTGGAGACAAGTCTGTATAATCCCCATTCCACTGTTTGAGCATGCACAGTTGTAATGGTCTTAGATGAATTTGTGCAAAAGGAACTATGTCCATTGTTGCAACCATCAATCCTATTACTTCCATGCACTGCGCTATGGAAGGACGAGGAACAGAATGAAGTACTTGACAAGAGCTTAGAAGTTTTGATTTTCTGACCTCTGTCAGAAAAATCCTCATTTCTAAGGAATCTATTATTGTTCCCAAGAAGGGAACTCTTGTTGACGGGGACAGAGAACTCTTTTCTTTGTTCACCTTCCATCCGTGAGATGTGAGAAAGGCTAGAACGATGTCCGTATGAGCCTTTGCCTTTGACAGGGACGACGCTTGTATTAGAATGTCGTCCAAGTAAGGTACTACTGCAATGCCCCTTGGTCTTAGAACCGCTAGAAGGGACCCTAGCACCTTTGTGAAAATCCTTGGAGCAGTGGCTAATCCGAATGGAAGAGCCACAAACTGGTAATGTTTGTCCAGAAAAGCGAACCTTAGGAACTGATGATGTTCCTTGTGGATAGGGATATGTAGGTACGCATCCTTTAGATCCACGGTAGTCATAAATTGACCTTCCTGGATGGTGGGTAGAATCGTTCGAATAGTTTCCATTTTGAACGATGGTACCCTGAGAAATTTGTTTAGGATCTTCAAATCCAGAATTGGTCTGAACGTTCCCTCTTTTTTGGGAACTACGAACAGATTGGAATAAAATCCCATTCCTTGTTCCTTTATTGGAACTGGGTGTATCACTCCCATCTTTAACAGGTCTTCTACACAATGTAAGAATGCCTGTCTCTTTATTTGGTTTGAGGATAAGTGAGACTTGTGGAACCTTCCCCTTGGGGGTAGTTCCTTGAATTCTAGGAGATAACCTTGAGAAACTATTTCTAGCGCCCAAGGATCCTGAACATCTCTTGCCCAAGCCTGAGCAAAGAGAGAGAGAGTCTGCCCCCCACCAGATCCGGTCCCGGATCGGGGGCTACTCCTTCATGCTGTTTTGTTAGCAGTGGCAGGCTTCTTGGCCTGCTTACCCTTGTTCCAGCCTTGCATTGGTTTCCAGGCTGGTTTGGGTTGTGAGGCATTACCCTCTTGCTTAGAGGATGCAGAATTAGAGGCTGGTCCATTTCTGCGAAAGGGACGAAAATTAGGCTTATTTTTAGCCTTAAAAGACCTATCCTGTGGAAGGGTGTGGCCCTTTCCCCCAGTGATGTCTGAAATAATCTCTTTCAAATCAGGTCCAAATAAAGTTTTACCTTTGAAAGGAATGTTAAGCAATTTTGTCTTGGAGGACACATCCGCTGACCAAGACTTTAGCCAAAGCGCTCTGCGCGCCACGATAGCAAACCCTGAATTTTTCGCCGCTAATTTTGCTAATTGCAAAGCGGCATCTAAAATAAAAGAGTTAGCCAATTTAAGTGCGTGAACTCTGTCCATAACCTCCTCATATGGAGTTTCTCTACTGAGCGACTTTTCTAGTTCCTCGAACCAGAACCACGCTGCCGTAGTGACAGGAACAATGCATGAAATTGGTTGTAGAAGGTAGCCTTGCTGTACAAAAATCTTTTTAAGCAAACCCTCCAATTTTTTATCCATAGGATCTTTGAAAGCACAACTATCTTCGATAGGAATAGTAGTGCGTTTGTTTAGAGTAGAAACTGCCCCCTCGACCTTGGGGACTGTCTGCCATAAGTCCTTTCTGGGGTCGACCATAGGAAATAATTTCTTAAATATAGGGGGAGGAACAAAAGGTATGCCAGGCTTTTCCCACTCTTTATTTACTATGTCCACCACCCGCTTGGGTATAGGAAAAGCGTCGAGGGGCACCGGAACCTCTAGGAACCTGTCCATCTTGCATAATTTCTCTGGAATGACCAAATTGTCACAATCATCCAGAGTAGATAATACCTCCTTAAGCAGTGCGCGGAGATGTTCTAATTTAAATTTAAATGTCACAACATCAGGTTCAGCTTGATGAGAAATTTTTCCTGAATCTGAAATTTCTCCCTCAGACAAAACCTCCCTCATGGCCCCTTCAGATTGGTGTGAGGGTATGACAGAACAATTATCATCAGCGTCCTCTTGCTCTTCAGTGTTTAAAACAGAGCAATCGCGCTTTCTCTGATAAGTAGGCATTTTGGATAAAAGATTTGCTATGGAGTTATCCATTACAGCCGTTAATTGTTGCATGGTAATAAGTATTGGCGCACTAGATGTACTAGGGGCCTCCTGCATGGGCAAAACTGGTGTAGACACAGTAGGAGATGATGTAGTATCATGTTTACTCCCCTCATTTGAGGAATCATCTTGGGCAATATCATTATTTGTGGCAGTACTGTCCTTACTTTGTTTGGACGCTATGGCACAATTATCACATAAATTTAAATGGGGAGACACATTGGCTTTCATACATATAGAACATAGCTTATATGAAGGTACAGACATGTTAAACAGGCTTAAACTTGTCAACAAAGCACAAAAAACGTTTTAAAATAAAACCGTTACTGTCACTTTAAATTTCAAACAGAAAACACTTTATTACTGAATATGTGAAAAAGTATGAAGGAATTGTTCAAAAATTACCAAATTCTCACCACAGTGTCTTAAAGCCTTAAAAGTATTGCACACCAAATTTCAGAGCTTTAACCCTTAAAATAACGGAATCGGAGCCGTTTTTCAATTTAACCCCTATACAGTCCCAGATACAGTCTTTGCTAAGACCCAACCAAGCGCTGAGGGGAATACGATACCAAATGACGCCTTCTAAAAGCTTTTTCAGATATTCTTAGATCCTCACACATGCATCTGCATGCCCTGCTCTCAAAAAACAACTGCGCATTAATGGCCCGAAAATGAGGCTCAGTCTATGACTAGAAAGGCCCCCTGACTGAAAAAGGTGTCCAATACAGTGCCTGCCGTTTTATAAACGTTCCCCAAGATTATAAATGTCAATTGTTAGCCTAAATTTGAATAATATGCACAAATAAAGCAATCGATTAGCCCATAAAAATGTCTACCAGTTTTTTAGCCCATAATAAGCCCTTTATTCTGTTTGTTTTTGACTAAGAAAATGGCTTACCGGTCCCCATGAGGGGAAATGACAGCCTTCCAGCATTACACAGTCTTGTTAGAAATATGGCTAGTCATACCTTAAGCAGAAAAGTCTGCTAACTGTTTCCCCCAACTGAAGTTACTTCATCTCAACAGTCCTATGTGGAAACAGCAATCGATTTTAGTTACTCTCTGCTAAAATCATCTTCCTCTTACAAACAGAAATCTTCATCCTTTTCTGTTTCAGAGTAAATAGTACATACCAGCACTATTTTAAAATAACAAACACTTGACAGAAGAATAAAAACTACATTTAAACACCAAAAAACTCTTAACCATCTCCGTGGAGATGTTGCCTGTGCAACAGCAAAGAGAATGACTGGGGTGGGCGGAGCCTAGGAGGGATCATGTGACCAGCTTTGCTGGGACTCTTTGCCATTTCCTGTTGGGGAAGAGAATATCCCACAAGTAAGGATGACGCCGTGGACCGGACACACCAATGTTGGAGAAAACATACAAGCATGTCAAACAAATACATACATACATTACAACACAAACACCTACAGATACAGGCATGTCAAACAAACATATACAGACATTGCAACACATACAGATACAGGCATGTCAAACAAACACATACAGACATTGAAACACAAACACATACAGGCATGTCAAACAAACACATACAGATATTGCAACACAAACACATATACGCATGCCAAACAAACACATACAGACATAGCAACACAAACACATACAGGTATGTCAAACAAACACATACAGACATTGCAACACAAACACATACAGGCATGTCAAACGAACACATACAGATATTGCAACACAAACACATACAGGCATGTCAAGCAAACACATACAGGCATTGCAACACAAACACATACAGGCATGTCAAGCAAACACATACAGACATTGCAACACAAACACATACAGGCATGTCAAACAAACACATACAGGCAGTGCATCACAAACACATACAGATACAGGCATGTCAATCAAACACATACAGACATGGCAACACAAACACATACAGATACAGTCATGTCAAACAAACACATACAGACATTGAAACACAAACACATACAGTCATGTCAAACAAACACATACAGACATTGCAACACAAACACATACAGGCATGTCAAACAAACACATACATACATCAAAACACAGACACATACAGGCATGTCAAACAAACACATACATACATTGCAAAACAAACACATGCAGGCATTTCACACAGACACATACATGCATAGTCACACAAACACATGCAGGCATGTCACACTGTCACATACATGCATTGTCACACAAAAACGTACAGGCATGTCACACAGACACATAGATGCATAGTCACACAAACACATGCAGGCATGTCACACAGACACATACATGCATAGTCACACAAACACATGCAGGCATGTCACACAGACACACACATGCATTGTCACACAAATACATGCAGGTATGTCACATAGACACACACATGCATTGTCACACAAACACATGCAGGCATGTCACACAGACACATACATGCATAGTCACACAAACGCATGGAGGCATGTCACACAGACACATACATGCATAGCCACACAAACACATGCAGGCATGCATATGTGTATTAAAGAATGTTATCAACTATTGCTTGCATATTACTATGTGTTTTATGTACTACTAGAAGCTAGCTAAACACATCTGGTGAGCCAATGAAAAGATGCATATGTGTGTAGCCACCAATTACCAACTAGCTCCTAGTATTGCATAATACTCCTGAGTCTATCTAGGTAAAAAAAAAAAATAACTAGGGATACCAAGAGAACAAAGTAAATTAAAATTAAATTGAAAAGTCTATAAAATGTATATGCTCTTTGTGAATCATGAACTTTTCATTTTAACTTTCATAAATCTTTCATGACTTCACTCCATGCTGGAGTTTTGTTGTTTAAATTGGACTCTTAATTAGAATTTCTAAGCTGTGCTGATATTTCTTTTTTCTAATTATAAAGTATGAAGCTTAAAATCATACGGAAACAACCATTGTGGTGATAAATGACGTGTTTACTGTATCTGTTTGTAGTGATTATTGTTATTGTTTATATGGTTTTTAATGGTCTGTATCAAATAAATATTTCAGCTTTGATGATTTAATATTTATGCTTTTGAAATTAATTTTTAAAATCAAAATTAAAGCAGCAGATTTTTTTGTGTTGCCATCAAAAATGACATCACAGGTCGGTGAATTTAACTCCACTAAAAGTGAGCTTTTTGCGTGCTTTGGGTAGCGCGCATATGGCAACTTGAAAATACAATGTTTTTGCTCAAATGATAACCTGACATGTGCAAAAGCCGAAGTTAAAATATTGTGATCACATTAATGTATTAATTAAAAGTTTATTTGCGAAAAAGTTAAGAGATGGAACTCACATAGCGGTCAGCAGGATGTATACGTCATCTAACACATTTCGCACATGTACTGCGCATTCTCAAAAATCTTTTAAAAATTGCAGTACATGCATGAAATGCGTCAGATGATGTATACATCCTGCTGACCTCTTACCGCTATGTGAGTTTTCCATCTTTTAACTTTTTCAAATAAATGATGAACTTTTAACCTTGATTGATAAGGCTGTGCATGGTATTTCTTGGCAAACACGCTGCTGTGCCCAAGTTAGACACTTTCACTATTATTTAGGAGTTATTTGCTGCTTATTTCTTTTGACTCACAAAATCCTTCACCGTCATGGAAGAGACCTTATGGACTGGAGGAGATGAGTTTGGGGTGCAGGGACGACACGCCTACTCCAACAAATCAAGGTATTTTCCTTGCTTTTCAATCCCTTACTTGTTATATATATATATATACATAAGTATATATATATATATATAAATATATAAATATAGGAACGTCTATTTAAAAATACATAGCACATATTCCCCTATGTTAAGAATTTTGGAATATAAAATAAATAACAGTAAAAACACAGTATAACACTTTATTAAATATGAATATGTCAGGTTTTTTTCCTGCCTTGTTTGCCATGTGCTGCTGGCAGCCATTTTACTCACCTCTCTTGCTGACTTTGGTGCATTCTGGGAGATGCTGCTCACTTCCTGCACTTCCTTTTATGGCCAGACTGGTTTACATCATCCATGTGAGACAGGATGCAGTCTCAGAATTGTGATGTCATCACTTATTATTTAAAGGGCCTTTGTTCAGTATGCTTTGCCCTTGCGTTGTCTCAGACCTGTTTGTGAGAGCTCCTGTGTATTACCTGGCTGTCTGACGTCCCTCCTGGTTCCTGATACCTGGCTTGTTCCTGACTCTGCTGTTCTCCTAGTTCCTGATTCCGGCTCATCTGACTACTCGCTTTGGTTCCTGACTCGACTTGTCTGACTACCAGCTCTGGTTTTGATTCCTGGCTTGTTATTTGACTTGTGGACTTTTTATTATTTTTTGCTATTAATAAAGGTGTGATTATTTTTGCACTTCTCGTCTCAGTCTGATTCCTGGCACCCTGACAGAATATTTCATAAATATGATTTTACATGTTTTCATTTACTTGACTTCAAAGGCTTCCATTGCACTTTTATACATATGTATTTATGTGTTTATATTTGTATATATGTCTGTAAATACATAGTAACATAGTAGATGAGGTTAAAAAAAGACTGAAGTCTATTGAGTTCAACCTATACAAATCTAATATACTTACAAAAAGCTCCAGTTGAGCTTAAATTAATCCCACTAAAAGGTGACCGATTTAATATGTTTACGTCACCTAACGCATTTCGCGCATGTACTGCTCATTCTCAAAAATCTTTAAAAAAGTTCAGTACATGCATGAAATGCGTCAGATGATGTATACATCCTGCTGACCGCTTACCGCTATGTGAGTTTTCCATCTTTTAACCTTTTCTAATAAATGATGCACTTTTAACCTTGATTGATAAGGCTGTGCATGGTATTTCTTGGCTAACACGCTGCTGTGCCCAAATTGGACACTTTCACTATTATGTAGGCGTTATTTGCTGTTTATTTTTTTGACTCACAAAATCCTTCACCGTCACGGAAGAGACCTTAAGGAATGGAGGAGGTGAGTTTGGCGTACAGGGACGACACGCCTACTCCGACAAATCAAGGTAGTTTCCTTGCTTTTCAATCCCTTACTTGATATACCCGGTGCAGATCGCTGCACAACCTTGTTGTTAAGATTACTGCAGCTTTTACTGTATCTTTGCACTAACCTTGTTTAATCATTATATGTTAGAAGTGCTGCAGCTTTAAGCTCAGCTCACCACACCCTCTGGGTGTGTCTGGGTCTCTGTGACATCATCAGAAGCCATGTTAGTTTTTACTGATGAACCTGTTAGAGAAGAAGCCATGTGGTTGTAGCTAAATAAAAGTAAACTAAAGTTCCTGCTGCAGAGTCTTCATGATATGTGCAAGAGACATCAGATACAAGGTAACAGCACACAACTGAATGTTCTAATCCTGACTACACAGAGAACATAACACTTGTTATACTATACAAGTATATATATATATATATATATATATATATATATATATATATATATATATAGGAACGTCTATTTAAAAATACATAGCACATATTCTCCTATGTTAAGAATATTGGAATATAAAATAAATAACAGTACAAACACAGTATAACACTTTATTAAATATGAATATTTCATAAATATGATTTTACATGTTTTCATTTACTTTACTGCAAAGGCCTCCAATGCACTTTTATACATATGTATTTATATGTTTATATTTGGATATATGTCTGTATATACATAGTAACATAGTAACATAGTAGATGAAGTTAAAAAAAGATCGAAGTTTATCGAGTTCAACCTATACAAATCTAATATACTTACCAAAAGCTCCAGTTGAGCTTAAATTAATCCCACTAAAAGGTGACCAATTTAATACAAGCAATCATGTTTATGAATTTTGTTTCTAGCCAGAAATGTATCCAAACAATTTTTAAATGTATCTAGGGTATTGCCATTCACTACCTCCTTTAGTAATGAGTTCTACAATTTTATTGCTCTTACAGTAAAAAAACGTTTCCGTAGCAGGAGATTAAATTTTCTTTCCTCCAACCCTAAATTGTGACCTCTTATCAAACACAATTTTCTTGGAATAAACAGAGCTTCTGCCATCTCTGAATATGGGCCTTAAATATATTTATATAAAGTAATCATGTCACATCTCAAGCGCCTTTTTTCTAGAGAGAACTGACCCAGTTTGGCTAGCATCTCCTCATAGCTTAAATTCTCCATTTCCCTTATAAACTTTGTGGCCCTCCTCTGAACTTTTTCTAGTTCTGCAATATCTTTTTTTACGATTAGTCCCCAGAACTGCACTATATACTCAAGGGGAGATCTTACCGGGGATTTATATACTTACAGAATTATGCTTTAAACTTGCCTGATTCATATAGAGCATGTCATTTTAAGACACTTTTAAATTCACTTCTATTTTAAAATGTGCTTCGTTCTCTTAGTATCCCTTGTTGAAAATGAATACGCACATATCATACACCAGTGGGAGATGCTGCTAATTGGTGTCTGCACACATTTGTGATTGGCTAACTAGATGTGTTCAGCTAGCTGCCAGTAGTGCAATGCTGTCCCTTTAGCAATGAATAACAAGAGAATTAAGCAAATTTGATAATATAAATAAATTGGAAAGTTGTTTAAAATTGTATGTTCTATCTGAATCATAAAAGAAAATGTTGGGGTTTACTGTATCTTTAACTTAGTATCATCTGCAAAAATAGAGATGTCGCTATTTAATCCTTGCTCCATTTCATTAATAAAAATATTTAAAAAAAAAAACAGGGCCCAGTACTGATCCCTGGGGGACTCCACTGATTACCTTTGTCCAATCTGAGTATGACCCATTCACTACTACTCGTTGCTCCCTATCTTTTATTCAGTATTAGCTAACATTTTCAGCTATTCCCAGTCCCTTAATTTTGTGCATTATTCTCTCATGTGGCACTGTATCAAACACCTTTGCAAAATCTAAGTATATCACATCAACTGATTCCCCTTTATCTATACTTTTACTTACTTCTTACTTTTTACTTACTTCCTCATAGAATCTAATTAGATTAGTTTGACATGATCTATTTCTCATAAAACCATGCTTGTTTACACGAATATGCTTATCAATATAATCCATTGTAATCCCTTCAAATATCTTACCCACTATTGATGTCAGACTAACTGGTCTATAGCTTCCTGAATCATCCCTGCTTCCCTTTTTGAAGAGTGGCACCACATCAGCTTTACGCCAGCCCTGGAGTACTATTCCTGAGAATAATGAGTCTTGAAAAATTAAGAGTAGAGGTTTGTCTATAACAGTGCTAAAATCCCGTAACACATACAGTATATACACATAAAATACATATGTACACACATATAATATATATGTAGTATATATATACTGTATATATATATATATATATATATATATATATATACATACATATACATATCTAGAAATGTATATGTATCTCTCTGTTAAAGCTCCTTTGTAGCCCTTTTTTCTCTGACACCTTAGACCTTATATCTTTGAGTCATTATAACTTTTTTATTTAATATTTTCTTCAATAACAGATAGCGTTATTATGAGTGTAACGGCACTGTTAATTGTATTTTTGTATGTGTTTTTGTAACTTTTTAGTCCAGTGTAACCATTAACAAGAGTTCTGAGGTTGCGGTAATCATTCTAGCCTAAATTGCGAATGTGTTCACTCGTTCGCATTTACTTTCAACTTGTAATACGCATGCTCCTTTCCGATGCTTACAAACAGCTGGGATAAACCCGATATCACTTGCGCAAAACGGTTAATTTGCCAATCCTAATCTGGCCCATAATAAGAGGTAATCACAATAGAGGGTGTTTGTATGATTTACTGAGGAACCTTTTTTTGCAAATTAAAATCAGTTTATTGTAACTTTAGTATATTTTTCATTTTTTAACTTCAAAATCCTTTATCTTTGAGCAATCAAATATTAAGTGACCTATAAAAGAAAATATTTTTGCATATATATATATATATATATATATATATATATATATATATAGTGATGCAAAAAGATTTTCATACAAAATACAAAATAAAGGTTTTAAACATATACTACAAATCTAATTTTATTTGCAAAATTTGGAATTGTTTGCTCCTTTATTTTGTTCAATAAGGGACAGATATAAATGAGCACTTGTAATAATCTATCACTGTGTATTTGTGTCAGGATTCTGAATCCTGCAAGTCTTACTCCAACCTCTAGAGGGCAGTGAAAGAAAGACAATTTTCAGAATTAAATAACAGGTAAATTTGGCAAAATAATTAATGAATGTATAATATAACCTTTTGGGCAGATATTGATAACACATGGAACACTTATTAGAACTAGCACATACACCACCAATAATGTATAACTTGATATCACATTGAGAAAAATATTTAACAGCATTTGCTGCTTGTACTAAATCATTTGTATGTCCCATACGTATAACATGGTGTGCAATCTACATGCACTGCTCCTAATCACATATTGTTTAGTGTATGTTGTATGCAAACAATAACATATTTATTGTATTACTTTTATAGCCCTGACATTATGGGTATAGTGCTACCCTTAGTGCTTTTGTGATCCCCTAATGGCCAGAACCCTCCAATACAAATAACCATCACTATTAACCCCCTAAGCATTATTCTACCTATTGCAATTAACACCATAAGTACTGATACTTCTTCATTATCAACCACCTAATTACTGAGCTACCAATATAATGAGCTCTCTAAATTTTTATCCCCCCGCACTACAACCCCAAGTATCACCCCTCACTATAAGTAACTTGTAAAAAATAATTACATAAACAAAAAAAACATTTTTGCTTATAAATAGTATCAAACACCTGGTATGAAATATACTCTCTCACATATCTAATATAAATAGCCATAATAATAGTTTGTGACCACGGCACAAAAAAATGCTGTGAGCATTAAATAGTTCATTATATACAGGTATAAGTAATACATTTTATTTATTATATGATATAAAACACTTCCCATACACAATCTATGTTTAACAAAAAACAAATAAATAACAAAATAAAATAATATTTCAAACACGACTGATAAGGGTATATGACAAAGAGTCAATAGTCTATATATGTCCAGTCTTCACCACAAATATGATGATAAAAAGAACTTGAGAGACTTTGATACACCCATTATTTTTTCTTGTTTGCCTTTTTTCCCCCCTTTACTACAATGAGAATTATACACAAATGTCATAGTGTAAGTTATGGTATTCACTGAGCTGCAAAGAGTCCAAACTTTTCTACTGAGTTGTTACAATGCCATATTTTTTTCTCCAAAAGTGAACAAATTATGAAAATTTGACTAAAACAAAGAGAACTATGTACAGTAATTCTATATAAATGTCAAATGAGAAGTTACTATCATGATATATGCCAACAAATACAGCTAGACCTTGACCCAGTTACATTGAATCTACAGAGAACATAAATATGTACCATTTTGTAACTGGAAAGACAAAGGAGCAAAGTGGATATATTAATTTGGGGGATAAACTAATTTGAGTGCCCCTTGTACCTTAGGTTAGACAGGCATACTTTAAAAAATATCTTATACTTGTGGCAATAATTATACCTGTTAATTAAATGTTGATGAGGTCTAATGAGACGTCATTTTATTTTACTGTTTTCATAGACATCCAAAGTGGGGCCAATGCCCACCTTAAAATTTTACTTCTTTACACTTAATTCTTTTGATGCCAATAAACAATACTTTTTGTAAATGATATGCAACTTCCTTTTTACATCAAATAGACATTTAACACTAAATAAATCATTGAAGGATGTATCCTGAGCAAATATTAGCCTGATAATAATTTGTACATGTATTGTTACAAAATTATATTATTTGTTTAAATATTAAAAAATAAGGGTAAAATTAATGTCCTTAAAGCAGTAGGTGCCATCATATTGTAACTTAGGTTGCTTTTTCTGCTGAGGCCAATTAAGAATGAGTGTAAATGGCTTACTAGAGTGTGCAACCAATGAATGAGTGGAATACAGCTGTGTCTGCACTTCCATGTTTAACATGAATTGGAAAACTCATACTTTACAAAATTAAATTACAGGAAAGAAGAACAAAATAAATAAGGAAAGTAGATTGCAAAGTTGTTTTACTACATGTAATTAAACAATTTATATCAATATCTTGAGGTGTTAAATTTCCCTTTAAGCAACTCTCACCTGCTGCTCATCTTACAACTAATGTAATTGTGTTTGTGAAATTGTAATTTTTTTATTTTTGCCCTCAGTTATAATTCTGCAAGCACTCATGTTTGCACCAATTCCAGAAATGCATAAAATCTACCTTTATTATCACTGCATGAGGGAAACTGTTTTTTTTTAATAAAAAAATAACAGGTAAACAAAAAGATGATGCATAGTGAAGCCATTTTGCTTATGCTTACCCAGAACCCCCTGGTCCAGTAAGAACAATGCTTGCTGTAGATTTTTTTTCATGGAAAAATATGCAGATTTGCCAAACAATGATCTATTTGTGCTATGAGCATTTTGAAGCTGGGGACTTGAGCATTATTTTTCACCCTAGTTTACTCAGTTATGGCTAACATTCACCAAAACGTTATCTATATAATCCTTATGGAAATATAAAGCTGGGCCATGGAGATAATAAGCTGAAATATATTTTGGCTTCAATGTGAAGTAGTTTTGAACTGTTAAAGGTACAGTAAAGTCATAATTAGACATTCATGATTTCGATAGAGCATACAATTCTAAACATCTTTCCAATTTACTTATTTTATTTTAATTTGCTTCCTTTTCTTGTTATCATTTGTTATCCTTTTATCTAGGTAAGTTAAGGAGCAGCAAAGAACCTAGGTTCTAGCTGCTGATTGGTGGCTGCATTTTTATACCAATTTTTGTAATACTGTTCAGTTTTCCTTATAAGCTGGTAAAGATCGGTAGGATGTACAAAAGTAAATTTTAAGAGTTGTTACTTATCGTTTTGAAGCAAAAAAGTGCATCCCAACACTTAGGAGCCAAATTATTAAGCTGCAAATGCAGCAGTTTCCGCACGAGCCTTCAGACTTGCCAGAAACAAAAGTTAAGAAGCAGTGGTCATAAGAACGCTGCTCCTTAACTTATACGCCACCTCTGAGGTGGCGGATAGCAATCATCCCGATCGGATACGATTAGCCGCGAATGTGCAGGAGGCGGCATTGCACAAGCATTTTACTAGATATGCTTGTGCAATGTTAAATGCGGACAGCGTATGCTGTCGGCATTTAGCGATGTTGGGCGGACATGATCCGCTACAGCATCATAATTAATCGGCCCCATAGTATGCAGTTATCTAATGGTATTTAGCCCAGCACACCAACTATTTAAGAAATAAACAGTTTTTCGGGGACATAATTAGATTAAAAACATTAAACGCTCCTAGATAAAGGTATAAGCAATGCAACTAAAATTAATAAATAATTATTCCATGATTTATAAAACCCAGGAAATTTTTACGTTTAGAGATGAGCATTAATAAAACACATTTTATATCAATAATTCAATGAAAATTTGGTATAGGAATGTTATTTTTGGAATACCACCAGCAATACCTTTTTGTTAGAAAAAAACATCAGGGATTCATTTAAATGATTAGTATTGATTGAAGCAGTAAACTTGCACGCTAGCTAGAAAAGAAGACACAAAATTAATCTCAGTTAAAAATGTGACCAAACTCCCAATGCAAAAAGCAGAAGGAAGCGAAATAAGGATGGACTGATAAATATAAGACCAATTTTTATATATATATATATATATATATATATATATATATATATATATATATATATATATATATATAATTAAAATCATAGTTATGTATTTAACATTTTGTGAGCAATGATAAGGTTAAATAAATATTAAAGATTTCACACACACACACACATATATATATAACAATTATATCTGAAATCATAGTGATGTTTTTAACCTTATCATTGCTCACATTTAAATTCATATCAAGTTAAAGGAATACCAAAAGAGTTGAGGTATAGTTTGATAGCTTTTGGTAGTGTATGAGATAATAAGTTAAATGCCATTTTAGAGCAATATTAAATCATTCATTTATATATTTATACTGTATATATATATATATATATATATACATATATTTATATATATATATATATATATATATATATATACAGTATATTAACAGTAGGTAATAGGGAAGATAAGTAACACTGGGTATATGTTACAAAGAAAATGGAAAGTGTTTGTAAAAGTATAAAGTAAAATATACAAATCTGTCCATTGAAATAAAAAATAACAAATAATAATCTGAAGTCTATGCTTAATTTGTGCAAATATGTTCTCATAACTATCAATTAGTGTAACCGTTTTATTATTTAAAAGATTAGAGTTATCACTAAAGATAATATAAATCTTACTTTAGATTATAGATTGAGAGCCTCTGTAACTGTAGTTCACTTTGCATAAAAGTGTTATTGTATCGTTTATTGTTTCTTGTATTGCACCCTTATGATTGTAATATACCATATATGCGTAAAATGTTGGAGTTTAAAAAAATAAAAGATAAAAGGAAGAATTGTAACTTTTTTAAACTTCAATTTTAAAAAATGGATATATCTTATGTGTTGGGGAATTTTATTATTCCACAATTGCTTGCATATAACTGTATTTTTATCTGCAAAGGGGTTAAACACATGATTAAAATCAGCTCCAAAGCAGAATTGCACTATTGGGAACTAGCTATCTGGTGAGGCAATGATAATAGACATATGTGTGCAGCAGCTAATTACCAGCTAGTTCCTGGTAGTGCATCGCTGCACCTGGCCTATCTAGGTATGCTTTTAAAAAAAGGATACCAAGAGAGCAAAGTAAATTTAAAGTGATGGTAAATCCTAAGCATTTTTGAAACTCTAGGATTTACCAGTGCTACAAATAAAGTGGACTTTTAGTTATGAAGTAGAGAAAACTTCATGCTTAAAGGGACAGTCTACTCCTTAGTCATCTTAAAATCTTACTTTAGATTAAAGGGGCAGTAAACTTACAAACTAACGTTATATAATTCTGCACACAGTTATATATATATATATATATATATATATATATAACATTAGTTTAGTGGCAGATTTATACATTAAAGGATTGCAGAGAATTTTTATTTAAAAGTTAATTTTTCCAGAACGCCGCTCCTTGCTCTACTGGGTGGGTCTGGTTTTTCCTCAGCGCATCTCGGCAACACTGTCTAATCACAGTGTGCCCGGTTGCGCCATTAAGCTGAATGTAGCTTGTTTCCGCTACTAGACCAGAGCGGGAGCAAGCTACATTCAGTTTAATGGCGTGACCAGGCGCGCTGTGACTAGACAGTATTGCCGCCATGCACTGTGGAAAAACCAGACCCACCCAGTAGAGCAAGGAAAAATTAACTTTTAAATAAAAATTCTCAGCAATCCTTTAATGTATAAATCTGCCACTAAACTAATGTTATATAATTCTGCACTATGTGCAGAATTATATAACATTAGTTTGTAAGTTTACAGCCCCTTTAAGCTGCAAATATCCTCCTGCACCCTTTCTATGTCATGCAGGAGTAACAGCAAAAATGTTATTTTAAAATGACTTTTGTTTCTGGTGACTTTGAAATGGCTGCCAAGCCCCACCCACTGATGACATCATGATCTGGGCTGCATTAAAGGCTTCACTAGTTACAAAAGACTCACTAATTGAATTCAACAGACTGTCAATGGTATTCAGCAGAGTGCATAGATGCAGCCCAGATCGTGATGTCATCAGTGGGCGGAGCTTCACAGCCATTTCAAAGTCACCAAAAAAAATATTCATTTTAATGTTACTACTGCATGATATAGAAAGAGCGCAGAAGGATATTTGCAGCTAAATCTAAAGTAAGACTTTCATGTGAAGGTAAATTTCAGTTTATAAGAATGTTGCAATGAAAAATATATTAGTTTGCAAGTAAAATTACATAATTATTTTTTTAAAAGTGTATATATATTTTATAATAAAAGGTTTATAATCCTAATTGTTATTGTCTGTTCCTCTGCCAGCCCTTCATGTTGTCTTTTGGCTGGGCTGTGATATATAGAGCAGTCCTACCCAATCTCTACTAGGGATGGGCGAATGTTTCTAAAAATTCAAAATTGAAAACAATTTTTTATACATTCGCTCGTTTGAATCAAATTTTGAATGTTTATATAAAACTCTAACATTCTATTTTCGAATTTTCATTTTCGAATTTTTCAATAAAATTTGAAAATATTCGTTAGAATAATAGAATGTTTAGCTATGTATTCATTCAATTTCGAAGTGTAATTTTCGAATTCGAATGTGACATTCAAATTCAAAATAGTATTTCTAGTCTACAACTGTGTTTAATAAATGTAATATTCGAATTTGAATGCTACATTTGAATGTCACATTCAAATTTGAAATAGTATTTCTAGTCTAATACTGTGTTTTTTAAATGTAATATTCGAATTTGAATGTGACATTCAAATTTGAATGTCACATTCGAATTTGAAATAGTATTTCTATTTTACAACTGTGTTTAATAAATGTGATATTCAATTCAAATGTGATATTCGATTTGAATGTGATAATCGATTTGAATGTGACATTCGAATTTGAAATAGTGTTTCTAGTCTACAATTGTGTTTTATAAATGTAATATTCAAATTCGAAAGTGACATTCGAATTCAAATGTGACATTCGAAAACTGTAAATAACATTCGAAAATCAAATTTAAGAATATTCGTTCTAACATTCTATTATGTAAATCAAATTTCTACAATAACATTCGTTCTAACATTCGAATTTGAATATAATCACATTCGCCCATCCCTACTCTCTACATAGGCTTTCTATGGACTTTAAAGGGGCTGGACTTCAAGATTGTCAAATGACACACATGTTGATTTGATGTTCACTGTAATTGTCATTAAAAAAAAGAGTTTATCCAAGTGCGCCGGCATAACATTGTAATAGAAGTATTACTGTATGCACTAATTTAACCCTTTCACAAATGGATTAAACACAAGAAAGGTACACATATACTTTTTAATGGCAAATATTAGATTTATGGTATTTGATAAGCTAAAGTTTACCATCACTTTAAGATGACTAAGGCTAAGGTGTAGACTGTCCCTTTAAAGTTCCTTTATTTCCAGCGAGTTTATGCCAAGCTGAGCAACTCCGGACACTTACTACAAAACTCCTTTTTGTCACTAGTGTCCTCCCAGCCAATAGCATGCTAGCTATTCAGCATAATGCCAATTGGCCCAGACAACTATTAGCTAAAATGTAAAAAAGTCACCTCTTTGAAAAATTAGCATTTTGCTGTGGGCGGCGCTTAGCTCAGCATAAACTCGCTGCAAATAAAAGTACTTTCTGCATGAAGTTTTTTTTAATACTTTTTGTGATATTATTGCAAATTATTTTTCTTTTCATAGTTATCACTACTTTGATAATTGAATACAATGTTTACCTCAAATAAATATCAGCGTTAGCGTTTAAATACAAGATGAACTTGCAATCTTTCCCCTCTAGCCAAAGACACAATTTCTCCCAATTGTTACAAGATGCACAAGATATAATAAGTACCATGAACATTAGAACTACTGAATATTGTTTACATACTAATATTAGAGATGGGAAATGTGATGTATAATACCAGGCTGCTGTCAATTTCATTGCTATATTTAAACATAATATGCAACTGCAAAGGAGGAATAGTGGGATTTCACTTGAGCTATCTGTCTGACTACTTGTATGATGACTTTTTTATGTGTCAGTTTTGTAGATATATCTATTTATTTATGCTTTTTCTATTGGTTTGTCTGATTTGTTCTTAACCCCTTTTAGGGTCAGATTACAAGTGGAGCACTATTTAACGCTCCCGCTCCAGCATTAACTCCGCTAGAAGTCTACAAAAAAACACCCTAGGTGCACTGAATAACAATAAAATCTACAATAATATTTTAATTCACAAAGGGAAGAGTCACAAATTTAGAACTAATGTCCTAATAATTCTTATAAAAAGTTCATATGTTCCACCAAAGTAGCTCTTGTTGGGTTAAAAGACCTCCACTTCCACTATGAAAAACAGAGACAAAACAGAAAGCGCCCTTCTAGTGCAATACTGTAATATGCAGATCCAAACAATTTCAGTGCATAAACCATATGCGGCAACACAGGTCTAGGAACTTTCAGTATCCCATCTCACTGAATCCAGTTGGGGGTAATCACCCACAGCGACTACCTGTTCAGGATACACAGTAATCAGTCGTTCCTCTGATTAAAAACTTTTAGTGAATATTAAAAACACATTAAGGGAACAACACAGTTACCCTCTGTTATTAAACAAAACGGCAACGTGTTCTCAGCGATAAGCACTGTTTCATCAGGGCATATAGAAGTTAGCTAGAAATGTAATTTTTGGCCTGTCAGGTAGAAATCGTATTACACGTAAAAAGTCTAACTTAGAATGTTGCACACACGTATTCCCCCTAGAAGTCAATGGAGCAAAAAACTGTGGAAAAAAAACACCCTACTCACGTGGAACCCGATCGCATATTCCTTACCCGGACATGAAAATATGAATATTTGAGATTCCAATATTCTTCACATAGCAAAATATCTTATATTTATTATAAATCACACACATATATACATATATATATATATATATATCTATACATGATTATATATAGGTATATATATATATATATTATTATATACATGATATATATAGGATATATATATATATATATATATATAACATGATATATATAGGTATTATATATATATATATATATATATATATATACAGATATATATAGGAATATCTATTTTTAACTACATAGAACATATTCTGCTATGTGCAGAACAAAGGAATGTGAAATATTTACAGAAAAAACACAGTATAACACTTTATTAAATATCGAATATTGCATAAATATGATTTCTATATTGCACTGTTTAAATGTTTTTTTAGATACTTAACTGCAAAACGCTCCAATGCACTATATATGTATTTATATGTTTATATGTGTATATATGTCTGTATAAATACATATATACAAATTAAATACATATACATACTGTATGTACACACACACACATATACAGTATATATATATATATATATATATATATATATTTATTTATACATATATATTTTTAGACAGGTATATGCCTTTTTTATAACACCTGAGACCTCATATATTTGAGCCCTTTATAACTTTTTTTGTGCAGTATTTATTTGTAATAATTTTAATTATTTTTATTAGATAGTGTTCTTATGAGTGTAACTTTACTTTGTAATGAATTTTAGATGTGTTTTGTGAAACTTTTTTGTTACTCGAAAGCAGTTAACCAAAGTGCAGAGGACACGCAATTCCAACGATACACATTAACTTCATTTGCCTCTCAAGCGATTGCGTTTACTTCTAACTTGTAATATGAGCTAAAAACCCCATGTGAACAAACACCCTCGATAAATTCCTTTTCGATCGTATGTTATTGTTAGCCGCTCCACGCATAAAGTATTCCCACGCATAATCTAGCCCTTAATGTGAAGCAAACAGTACTTGGTAGCTTTATTTCCTTTTACTTTGATTTTACTACAATTACTTAAATGAATGCAACCATAGCTGTAAACATTTGGAAAAAAAAAATCCAGGGGACACTTAGGAGCAGAAACCAAGTGCATTTATAGGTTTGCATAGCTCTGCGCACTCCAATCCACCTCAAAAAAAGCAAGTAAAATGCTAGTAGTTTAATTTAGCCATACCTAAAGGGATAGGAAAAAAATGAAAACTTTTATAATTTAGACAGGGCAGGTATTTTTAAATCCCTGTTTATTATCAAATTTACTTTGTTATCTTTGTTGATAAAGAATATGTACATAATCCTCAGCAGCAGCAATGCACTACTGGGAGCTAGCTGTTGATTGGTGGCTACACACATTTGTCTTTTGTCATTGGCTCACCAGATGTGTACAAGTAGTGTATAGCTGCTCTGGAGATGAGTTTTATATGTGTTTAATCACTTTGCAGAGTTAACCAGATGGTTATATGCAAGTAAGAGTGCAATAATAAATTGTTCTAATATATTAGAGCATTTTCTTTTATGCATTATTATAGCCTTTACTGGCAGGTTAAATCATCAAGCTCCTTATCTTCTCACTTACACTTGATCACATAACTGACATAGGAAGAATAACTTTACAGTACCAAGCCAAACAAAGCAAGGGTTAAATTAATAACTCTTTAGCATCTGTATATCAGGACACTACAAACAACCTTAGTTATATAGATGTTTACACAGCCTGAAATTATTCAAGATTACCACAGTATGTTTAACCTGCTAACTGCTGTGTTGGAGCGCTGGATAAAAAACAATAAATGTAGATATACTGAGGATTTGTGTTTTATGTTGTACCTGTGCTAAACTATATTGAAAGTTTCACAAGCAGGTAGAACTGGTTATTTTTTAGCTTTGCTGCACCAGTGATTTTTGGCAGTGAGTTCATAGACATTGAATGCCCCAGAAAACTCTGTGATTTCCAGTCCCAGCACATGTAGAGCCTGATGTTTTTCAATAGACATAAAACAAAAAAAATGATTTCATGATTCAGACATAGTACACAATGTTAAACAACTTTCCAGTTTACTTCTATTATCTAATTTGCTTTATTCTCTTGCTACTCCTTTATTGAGGAAGCAGTAATGCCATTACAGGGAGGTTAGTTAACACATTGGGTGAGCCAGTAAGATGAGGCATATATGTGCAGCCACCAATCAGCAGCTCCTGAGACTACCTAGGTATCCTATTCAACAAATTATATCAAGAGAACAAAGCAAACCTAGATAATAGGGAATACATTAGAAAGTTGTTTAAAATCACTTATTCTCTCTGAATCATGATAGAAAAAAAAGTTGTGTTTCATGTCCCTTTAAGCCTCTGCTAATAAAAGACAAGTACACATGTTCTAAATTGTGCAATACTATTCAGATGCCTGCTTCCTCACACATTGCATTCTAGTCTACACACCCGTGGTATTACACATCTCATGGCTCCCCCTTACCTGACTACACATTGCTAAAGTTCATTAAAACAGATAAAACACAGATAACCAGAGATAAAGGAGACTGGAGAACAAGCTTACATACAATAATTAAGAGACTAGGTGGTGGCAATCGGGCCATAGTAACTACTAGGTTTTAAAACTAGGTCTCCAACATCAAGAGGAGCGGCTACCACGCTACTAACAGAGGCAAACTTCAAAGAGATCTTCAGCCCACGCAAACCCCAGCGAGGGGTACCCTCAGTCTGTTCGCAGCTAGGGCCACGACCAAACACCTAAAGCTAGGGTGCCAAAGCAACAAAACTTCAAACAGTAGGTCAGGATCAGCAAGTTGACCAGCAAGCTGAGCCCTGGGGACATAAAACCTACAAGTCCTTGGATTTACAGAGTTGTAGCCCTAGACCAGTGTTTTTCAACCAGTAGTTTTTTCAACTAGTGTGCCGTGAGAGATCCTCAGGTGTGCCACGGCAGACTGACAACAGTGTGACATATTTTTTAAACTTTGCTTGTTTTTTACTCCCAGTGCAGGGGTAGTTTGTAGGAGGCATGGCATAACAGCACAATACATACAGTATGTGTGTGTTTGTGTGTATGTGTATATATATATATATATATATATGCTGTATTAGGCTACAATGTGTGATTTTTTTTAAATTTTGGGATGGTGGTGTGCCGCAGGATTTTTTTAATGTAAAAAAGTGTGCCACGGCAAAAAAAAAGGTTAAAAAATCACTGCCTTTCGACAAATAAGTGCCCTTCTAATGAGGACACTCTAATTGATTGCCAGCCAACCTTCAAAACCACAGGAGAGAGGATTGGAAGATTCAGAAATCCACAAGTGAAGAGAGGATGTAGAGTCTCTCCGACGGCCACCTAAAAGATAAAAGAAAGCGCCAACCCCCTACATGCAACAAAGTTGCAAACACACAAACAGGCTTTAGTAAAATTGAAACATTCATGATTCAGAGAGAGCATGCAATTTTTTTTACTTTCACTTATCAAATGTGCACTATGCCTTTTATATGCACACTCTCTGAGGCACCAGCTACTACTGAGCATGTGCCAGATTCCAGATTGTATTTGTTTATGTGTTTGTGATTGAATGATGGCCTTTAAAGGTACTGTATTATTAGTAGCTGTATGTACTGTGACCATTGGACTCTTTATATACTTATTGGTGTTCATCGTTAGAGGCATGTTTGTAATGCCAATCTTGCCAGTTAATCACCATTGAAATGAAATCATTAAAATAAATAGGCCATGGACTGGGGGATATGTTAGAAAAACAGGTTAGAAGTAGGTTTAGATGCTAGGGTTTTTGGGAAGGTTAGACATATATAAAATATAACTGCAGTTCACCAGTCAGGAAAAAATAAACTAGACAAGAAAAATTGCTAGTCCATTCAATGTTAAAGAAAAGCAAAGCACAATTTTTTACTCATCCTCTGTAATTATACTAGTCCAGAATGAGGGACTTATGAAAACTACCAACGTTGGGCAAGTTTACATATGCGGCGTTGCCCGTAAAAGTCAGCGACACCATTTTTTTATGCGCTTTTGATATCACATTTATGGCACCGCTTATAAATGCGGCACGTATATTTCACCCGTTGCCTGCAATTTGTACTCCCATAAGCAAACATAGACTGCTTGCTTAGCAAATTTAACTCCATTTTCACCTCGCCACACATAGGCAGGCACAGCAGCCTTATGGTGAAAAATGAGAGCACTGTAACTCCCGTAATGCCTGAAAATATTAACTAACACCTAATGCATGCTCAGTATCTACCTGTCAACCGCCAACCCCCAATGCAATAACTAATAAAGTATATTAACCCTAATCCACCATTTAACCCACATCACAATAAACCTAATAAATTTATTTACCCCTAATTCGCCATTAACCCACTATCGCAAATAAACCTAATAAAACTATTAACCCCTAATCTGCCATTAACCCATAAAACGCAATAAATCTAATAAAACTATTAACCCCTAATCGCCATTAACTCACAATGCAATCAACCTAATAAACTATAAACTCCTAGATACGCCAAACCTCACACATCGCAATAAACCTAATAAATGTATTAACCCCTAATTCACCATTAACCCACATCACAATAAACCTAATAAAACTATTAATTCCTAATCTGCCATTAACCCACTAAACGCAATAAACCTAATAAAACTATTAACTCCTAATCCGGCCTAACCCAACAAAGCAAATAATTAATTAAATTACTAAACCTAACCTAACACCCCCCCTAAATTAACCAGAATTACCTAAATTAAAAAAAAAATAAGTTACAAATTAAATAAAAAGCTAACATTACTTAAAAATAAAAAAAACTAAGATTAAATCAATCTAAGTTTACAAAAAATAAAAAGTACTAACATTACATAAAATAATAAACTAAATTATCAAAATTAAAAAAATTAAACCTAATCCCTATGAAAATAAAAAAGACCCCCAAAAATAAAAACACCCCCTAAGTTAAACAGCTCTTTTACCCTTAAAATTACTAAGTCCCCCTCGAACAGTAAAACCCCCCTACCCACAAGACCCCCCAAAATAAAAAACCCTAACACTAAAAATCCTAAACTACCCATTGTCCCTAAAGGGGCATTTGTTTTATGGGCATTTCCCTTTAAAAGGGCATTCAGCTCTTTTACTGCCCTTAAAAGGGCATTTAGCTCTTTGAAGAGTGCCCAATAAATCCCTAATCTAAAAAAAAAACAACCCCCCCTAAAAAAACAAAAACATTAAGTCTAATCCACCAAATAGGTACTCACCGTTCCTGAAGTCTGGCGAAGAAGGTCCTGTTCTAGGCAGTGAAGTCTTTCATCCAAGCGGCTGACATCTTCTTCCAAGTGGGGACCTCTTCCTTCTTCATTCAGGACCAAGCCGATGCAGAGCAGAGATGAACGCGGAGCAGGACCGCAGAGCCATGGAGCATGGAGGATACTCTCTCCTACGATCCACCGCCTTACACCTGAATAGTGAATTCAAGGTACGCATTTAAATATGGCGTCCCTTGCATTCCTATTGACTGATTTTGATTCTTCAAATTCAAATCAGTCAATAGGATGAGAGCTACTGAAATCCTATTGGCTGATTTGAACACCACTAACCACCACTAAATTTGAGAGCATCACTGACAAAAACAGGCAAAAAAGAAGACTGCGAGAAGAACGCACCTCCCCACCTTGGAGGCGGAGCTTAAGGAACTCAGTATTGCAAGTTATTTCATCAATAAGTTTTCATATATTTAGAATGAATAAATGATTTTAAGAGAAACTAAAACATTCTTGTTGGACCTGTTCTGGTCCTGACAACATGCGTAACTTGCAATAGTATTGAGAAACTTAACGCAACACAATAACATGAAGTATAATAACAGCAGTGTTTATTATAAACGTATTGTAATAACATAAATCAGGTAATCAGCTTATAAGCAAATGCTATCTTTGAGCTATTAATATGTTACTTATCTTTGGGTTTCAATAAGGCATAAGTATCAGCGTACAAGGGAAAGACAGTAATATCAAAGACAGATACAGCATCATCAGGCAGATTTTTTCACAGTAAAGTCAAAATTAAAGGGAAACTGAACCCCACATTTTTTTCTTTTGTGGTTCAGATAGAGCATGAAATTTTAAGCAACTTTCTAATATTCTATTATCAAATTTTCTTTATTCTCTTGGTATCTTTATTTGAAATGCAAGAATGTAAGTTTAGATGCCGGCCCATTTTTGGTGAACAACCTGGGTTTGTCCTTGCTGATTTGGTGGATAAATTCAACCACCAATACAAGTGCTGTTCCAGTGTCCTAAACCAAGAAAAAAAAGCTTAGATGCCTTCTTTTTCAAATAAAAATAGCAAGAGAACGAAGAAAAATTGATAATAGGAGTAAATTAGAAAGTAGCTTAAAATATGCTCTATCTGAATCACAAAAGAAAAAATTGGGTTCAGTGTCCCTTTAAACTTAAACGGATTGGATACAACATGCGATTTTCAACAACTTTCAAATTTACTTCTGTTATCAATTTTGCTTAGTTCTTTTGGTATACTTAGTTAAAGAGTAATGCTAGGTGAGCTCAGGAGCAGCACTTGTTTTTAGCCATCTGGCAACAGTGTTTGCAACAATTTTTATAGCATTGTTATACATAGTTGTAAATACTGCTGCCATAGAATGCTACAGACACTATATAGCAGGCTTTCTTTCTTTCTTCTTCTTTCTTTCTCTTCTTCTTTTCTTTTCTTTCTTTCTTACTTTCTTTCTCTTCTTCTTTTCTTTCTTTCTTTCTCTTTTCTTTCTTTCTTTTCTTTCTTTCTCTCTTTCACTCTTATATGTGTGTGTATCTGTGTGGATTAGTACTTTGATGCTAATCAGAATATAATGATGTTCAGAATGGTTAACATAAATAGATATAAACAGATTTTAAAGTATTTTATCTCATGAAAATGCAGAACCTGTGAGCTAAATACAAAGCCTCAGCGATTTTTTCCTCTCATGCCTTTTTTTTTAGGAGAACAGTAAACTACAGGATATAAGATGCTGAAAAATATGAGAAGGTCACCTGCAGACTGACTTTGACATATTAGCAAAAAGGAGCTTTAGGTGGATTTATAAAGTCTCATCACACTCAAAGCAATGGAGTAAAAGAATTCATCTATCACTGGTGAATACACAGCACTGATATCGCGGTTTGAAGGTTGAACATAGAAACACCTGACCCTGACTAAATGACCATAATTCTTCAAGACTTGGGGCTGCCTGACAGCCATGGAAACTTGTGATCTGAAAACCGAAGACCTTGCGCGCAGAATGCACAATGATCTGACATCTTCAGTCTGTCTGGCACAGACAGCGTTCCCAATTCATAATAGGCAAACTCTATAAGAAAGTAACTTTATATGTTTCCAAACTATTTTTCTCTAGAATTAAATAACAAGCTGAAACAACAGGGGATATACAGTAAGCTTATTTGGATATCAGAGTTCAGTGAGAACTTAAATACATCAGAAATAAATGCAAGATTTACATTTAAATAAGACCTATTTTTTCCTGCTCAGTTGAGTATGTGCGTGTATATTGTGTGTGCTTGTTTTATTGTTTGTACATCTGTAAGTGTTTGTGTGTACATGATATACATGTGCCTAGGTGTATTTATGTGTGAGACTGTGTACAAGCATTTGCTTGTGTGTGTGTTGCACATGTGTGTATATGTGAGTATGGCCTCCATGTATTGACCGGTGTTTGACAAGCTCATCAACTTGAGAAAATTGGGGCCTATTTATCATATGTCTGTCGGACCTGATCCGATACTGTGGATCAGGTCCGACAGACATCGCTGAATGTGGAGAGCAATACACTCTCCGTATTCAGCATTGCACCAGCAGCTCTTGTGAGCTGTTGGTGCAACGCCGCCACCTGCAAACTCGCGGCCCCCAGCAGAGGGGTGTCAATTAATCCGATCGTACTTGATCGGGTTGATTTCCGGCGATTCCTGTCCGCCTCATCAGAGCAGGTGGACAGGGTTATGGAGCAGCGGTCTTTAGACCGCTGCTCCATAACTTGTGTTTCTGGTGAGTCTGAAGACTCGCCAGAAACACGGGCCTTCAAGCTCCGTTCGGAGCTTGATAGATAGGCCCCTTTGTCTGCAATCATGTGCTGTATAAGCTTTTTGTGTATGTCTTGGTAGCGCCTCTATTACAAGTTGAATGTAAAAAGTTTTGCAAAAGCGCTAGCCTGACACTTTGAATATCATGACCGTATTAATGTACTTCCCCATAGACTTCAATGGAGCATGAAAAAAGAAACAAAAACGAACACACTCGTGTGCAAGTCCGTTTGCGTTTTTCTCAAGTGCGCTAATCGAACATAAAATATGAATCTTTCACACTCCAATGTTCTTCACAAAGAAGTATATGTTCTATTTATTCTTAAATACATAGTTCATGAAGTTGTCAGGAAACCACATTCAATGATACATTTTATGTTTTTGTCAGGCCCTAGATTTACATATGCTGAATACACTACAAATATAGTGACATCTACCATATTTTTATATTTAAACAATATAAAAAATGACATAGTATCACATATGAGGCAAAAGAAACAGAGACAACATATGGTACTGAAGCTTAAGGTTACAGAAGAGGGAAGGATTTTGAGATCAGAGAGTTCAGATAAGATTCTACTATGGATTAGTAAAACCGAAAAGACTTCAAAGATTTTGGGTAATGGCTAGTGAAGAGATTTGGCCACGATTTCATCCAGCTTCTGTGTGACTATTTGGTAGACTGTACAAATCTTCAGCAGCTGTTTGACTTTTTTTTTACTCTTTGATATTGCAAAGCCTTGTCAATGTGGATTAGACCTTTAAGCATAGTACAAAGCCTACATCTTACACAGGCACTTTCATTTAACAGCAACTGGTTAAACGTTTGGATTGAAAAGGTTAATTAGGAAGCAAAATAGGGACACAGGGTTGAAACTGTCAGTTTTCATATTGTGAGGACTTAAACCATACATTTTTCCTGCTTTAGTTAGAGTGAGAACTTAGATTTTGGCAATAACAATGCTGCTTTTGCCACTGAAAATATTAAGTATAGTTCAGAAATGGTAGCGGAATTCCTGATAAATAGTGTAACTTCACCTAAAGTCATATTTATAATTGCAACACCTAAAGGAAGCTAAAATCCCAAACAAAATGTATTGTGAACTGGTACATCATCCTTCTGTCAAACTCTCTAGACTATTGTGATTGATTGATAACAGGTGATTTGATTCTCACAAAAAGGGTTTGCTTTAGAGAACAGCTTCGCCTGATTTTACCTATTTTGTCCTAATAACATACTGTATCTACAGATAAACAGTTCATATAGGTAATTAACAGATTAAATTATAATAGTTAAAAATTCAAAATATTAGCAGACACATCAAACAATCATAGATACAATGCACATACATAATTATTTATGTACTGCAAAGCTATAGCAGTAGCCAATGAGAATTTGTTGGTATCAATTTTCCTTTAAAAACATAGGGCAAGATTACAAGTCGCGTAGTAAATCTAAATTTACCGGTTAGCGAAAACACCGCTAGCGATATGGTTTTTGTGATTCTCGGGATCTGCTGGTATAACAAGTTGAAAAAAAAAAAAAAGTTTTTTGTGCTAGCAGTAGCCTGAAAATCGCAAACATTCCTTGTGGAGTTTTGGTGCGCTCATGCGTGTGTTCTCCCCATAGAAATCAATGTAGAAAAAAAAATAGAAAAAAACACCCTACTTGCGAAAAGAACAAAAAGGTGAAAAAACTAACATCCTACCATAAGCCCCTAACCTAATAACCCCTAATTTGCCATTCCCCCAGATCACAAACACTAATAATACTATTAACCCCAAAACCGCCATCTCCACACATCGCACATTTATCTAAATTAACTGTTTACCCTAAACAGCCATCCCCCCACATTGCAAACTACATAAAGTATTAACCCCTAAACTGCCATGCCCCCACAACGCAAACTTTCTAAATAAATCATAAACCCCTAAACTGTCATCCCCCCACAACCCAAACAATCTAAATAAATTATTAACCACTAAACCTCTATCCCCCGACAACGTAAACTATCTAAATAAATCATTAAACCCTAAACCGCCACCCCCCACAATGCACAGTAATAAACTAATAACTAAACCCCCTAACGCAACCCCAATTAAAATACCCATACATTAAATTAAAATTATACTACCTTAAAAAAATAATAACTTACCTAAAAATAAAATTTAAACCTAAGCTTATCCTAAAAAAAATCTAACATCACTTAAAAAAAAAAAAATTGCAAAAAATAAAAAAACTAATATTACCAAAAAAAAAAAACAAAAAAAACCTAGCTTTTACAAAAAATAAAAAATAATAATACTTACACCACAAAAATCACAAAAGCTACACTTACAAAAAATACTAAAAATACGAAAAACGAAATTATCAAAAATAAAATAAATAAATATTCCTATTCTAATAACCCCCACCCCAAAAAAACAACACAAAATAATAAAAAAAAAATAATCTACAAGTAAACTACCAATAGGCTTAAAAGGGCCTTTTGTAGGGCATTTTCCTAAAGCTAGCAGCTCTTTTTAAATAAATCAATGAAACCCTAAATTACAACCCCCACCCCCAACCCTCCAAAATAAAAAAAAGTCATTCACACACACACACACACACACACACACACACACACACACACATATATATATTTAAAGTATATAGATACACACATTATATATATATATATATATATATATATATATATATATATATATATATATATACATATACCTGTATATATACACATATACAATTCTATAATTATATATGAGTTTTTTTTATAATATTTTAATTTAAGACTAGCCTAGAATGTGTTGCTATTTTGAGCTTGTTGTGGCACCATCTTGTCATTGGAATAATAAGTTAAGTTTCAGAAGACTAAAAAAGAAGAAAGGTCAGTTGAGACTTATTCACTTGCAGACAGCTTGTCAGGCCTTAGTTCCACACAACTGTAATTACTAATCTTCCTAATGTGATTTGATTGGACATTTCAGTTATGAAGTTCTCAACGCTTGACCAACATCCTTCCCTATTAACCGATAACTCCGATCTGCTTGTGATTTTGCAGGTAACAATTATTCACAGCTGATGATAAGGCAGAGGGTAAATGTGTTTATTAACCACAGGTCCTGGAAGAAAACTTCTGTTGATTATTTTCTCTCTTCCTATTTCTAACTAATGAAAATGTACATCCATAAAATCAGGGTTTTATTTTAATACTAGGAAAATTACATCACAGGAATAATACAAACTTCTGACTAACAACTACATTTTATCATAAGAATAAGTTCTAACCTATCAATTAACAACAACAAACATTGCTAAGCTGTTGTCATGTGATGTCATATGGAAGTAAAACTTTGTAAGTAGAAATGTCTTGTCCTTTTCGTGATATTCTGCTTCCTTCATGTACACAGGCAATTGATGTGCCCTGTATTAGCAAATCTTTTATCTGCTGTTTGTAGCTTGATTACGGCACCTTCTGTGTACTGATACGCTATTGGTTGGGTTTCCTTGTGATGTCAGCTGATTATGTCATGGCTGTGTCTTCATGGGCTCCACCATCTTTGTTGGGGCTATATTTAATGCTGAAGCATTTTTATAGCACTTATGCTGCTCCTTATTTAAAATCTACCCCTAAGCTTGTCCAAACTATGTTGACTGCATCTGCCTCTATCCAAAAAGATGTTTGGTGGTGAATACTTTCTTAAAAGAGTTGTTTCTTCTCTTTTGTAACTTTCTTGTTTAAGCTTTTTATTTTGGCTCTTAATCTTTTAGCCATGAGCCTGCCTCTCTGTCCTGCTCCTATGGGGGATATTACAGTATGCAACAGTCCTGAGTTTGGAAGATATAAGTTATGTCACGATTGAATTAAATAAATTTATGGATGAGATTTGTCAGGAGGCCCTTTTAATGCTATTTTTGATTCAGTCAGGGTTCAATATTAATGATTTACAAGGGTTTATCGGTACCATACGTGAAACTCTTAATATGGTGGAACCTGAGCAGCCCTCTACTGGTCATGTTTTATAAAACTTCTAGAATTAATTTTTCGGTTGATTCTTCCTTGTCTGCTGTTATTGATCAGGAGTGTGCTAAGTCTTAACACACTGAACACCAGTTAAGTGAATAAAATATAAAAGTTATGACCTTTACCTGATGATGCTTTTAACACGTTTGGAAATGTACCACTAAAGTTGATGCTGCTGATAACTAGACTAATTAAGACTAATTAATTACCTACTTTTGGGCTCATTCAATTTTCGTGATTCTATGGATATAAAAATGGAGTTTAATCTGTTTCCCCAGCAGCCAGCTATGTTGCAAGTGTTATTACATTTGTTTTCTGCTACTAAAGCTGTTGAATTATATATTACGTAAAAATATGCACCTTCAAGGAATACAATTTCTTTTACTATTTGGAAGATATTCTAGTTGAATCAAGTCTCAATAGAACAAGCATAATTAGATCAGGATTTAGTCCTTAGTTATCTAAATCAGTATGTGTGGCTGCTCAATTGCGGAAAATGTCAACTACTACCATTTCAATTCAAGGACTGTTTAAAACTTCTGCCTCCTGAGAAAATAGTGAAATTGAAGTCTCTGTTCAGTCTGTTCAGTCTCAGGTTTATATATCTGTTAGACACTGGATGAGTCTTCTAGGAAGTCTATCAGCAGCGATTCCTATGGTTCCTTGGGCGCACTGGAATATCAGGGAAGCTCAGAATCATTTTTACTAGAACATTGTAGAAGATCAGGCCCCTAAGTCACACATTTTTTATTTCCTAAAAGGTAAACGTTTCCCAGCAGTGGTGGCAAAAGCAACAAAAATCTTTTTCTTCACAGTCCAGATTGGTTGGTTCTTACAAATTCAAAAAAATTATGTTTTTGTGTGTGTATTACAGGTTGTGAGGTGG